>NC_079421.1:14708377-14815877 GCF_026213295.1 Gadus chalcogrammus | reverse complement strand
TGCTCATTGATTGCAGTCCAAACCTGTGGTCCACATGCCAAGATGTCCGTCACGTGCACTCTCACTTTCCCCCTGCTTTCATGTCCCTTTTACGCCCGTCCTGTCCGGAGACGAAAAAACGAAACGGCACAATAAAAACAGCAGGCCGTACGGGCGCGTTCTGGAACCATCCGCTCCCGTTAAGCCAATTAAGAGTGTATACACTTCAATTCTTTATTTGGAGGATATTAAAACGACATTAGCGGTTAATTGATGGCGTAGCTCCTTGACACCCCTCGTGGCTGTTTGTCGTTGTTGTGGAAACATTCCTCTCTCTTCCCTTTGTAGTGTCAGCCCTGTAATTAAGCCCTATAAACTCATGCTTCATGACTTCAATATTCATGTAATAGGGATAATGGCTGCATCTTTTCTCCTTTTTATTCTCCTAAATCGAGATAATGTGTTCCTATTATGGGATGTGCATTCGGTGGAAGGTCCTCACTCAGTGGAAATAGCGGCCCCTAATTTCTTTTGAGTTGTCAAATTCTTTCCCATTCTCCCGCTATTGTTCATGTTGCGTCTTAAATTGGGGCTTCACCGGTCTTCACTAATCTGCATAAAGTGTGTTATTGTTCATATAATTGGCCTGATTTACCCCATCAATAACCGGTCCCGAGTGCGGCATAGTAATTGCCGACATCAAGTAAAACAAAAAAGTCAGCTTCATCAATATGCCCGGCTGAAAATGGTATCCACGCAATATTTTCGTCATTTTTCCGTCTTCTGTTATTTATCGGGCACTGCGGTGCCTCTTCTCCCCCGTCTTCTACCACCACAGCGGCCATTCATAACTCGTCGCTCGAGCTCCTTCTATTCGTGGTTATTAATCAGACTTGACTGTAGCGGGCACAGCCACTGGACCCCGAGACTGATAGACTCTCCGTCAGAGGAGGAAAAGCCTGTCGTGTCTCGCTGACAAATGCCTAGATTTATGGAGCCCATAGAGACATATAGTACCTACCCCACCCCCGCGTACACACAGAGGCATGAGCTTCAAAAGAGCAGCTCCCAGAATGGATAGTCATTATGAATGGAGACTTGTTTTTGTTTTGGGCGCCCCTCTATCGTTTTTTGATCCACGGTCGTCGGGGGAGGTGGGTGACGGGGAGGTTATGACGATATTAAAGCTTCGAAGAATCTCGGCGCCGCTCTGCCCCCTCTCCCCGGACGCCGCGTCTGCCTCGTAGCCCTGACTAATTAACTGATTAAACCGCAGCTGGGCTGCCTGTCACATCCAGTTCAGACACTCGTGGCTTTGGGAAGTCAGCTGAGATTACTCGCGCGCCGCGAGCCAAAAACCATAAACATGTATAATACGTGACCTTGCGTTTTAACGGCAAAATGTCACGACGCGACATTTTGCCCGAGTTTAGGACGTTTTGATCCGGGGGCTTCCGACGTTTTCCCCGGGCCTCCGTTAATACTTGACGTGTTTGGACTTTATGTTTTTCTCTTTTTTTTCCTTGGAAGCATCCCTCTGGCCGGCTGTTGGGCTGTAAGAGGGCGTTTGGTGCACCAGCTAACCTCTTTCTGTCAGCGCCAGCCCGTAGAGATTAGCTCTCCCCCCAGAGTGTCTCTCTTGTTGTGGTCCCCGGTGGACCGGGAGGGGGAGGGACTCTCCAGTCAGGCTCATGGGCACAGCGCAGAGCCCAGCCTCGACTGAGCCCCGCGCAGAGGGGATGAAGGAATGAGGAGGAGGAGGAGGAGGAGGAGCTTGGAAAGAAAGAGCACAAGAAGGGGGGGGGGGGGGGTGTTGGCGGGTTTGAGGAGGGGTTGGGAGAATGTGGAAAACTGTGGCCATGATTGCAGTAATCCTGTTATCGCTTTTGCTTAAGCCGGCCACTCTAGTGACCCGCAGACACAAATGTTAAAGTCGCCTTTGTCGTCCCCCGCTTCTCTTTCTCAGCTTCCCCTCGCTGTTTCATCCATCTTGCACCGCCTCCCCCCCCCCCCTCTCCCCCTTTCCTGTTTGCCAGCCGCATTGAATGTCAGGGGGTGGTCTTGGCCATGCCTGCCTCTAAATCCACAGTCTCCACGCACACACACGCAGACACACACACACACACACAGACACACACAGACACACACCCACCACAGGCACCATCTTTAATTCCGTCAGAACAAAAGGGTTTTTTTCTCCGACAGGGCCGAGCTCGTGGACTTGTGGCCCATGCCATGCATCTTAATGTCCTCCGTGTTATCACAGGGTCACCGTGCAGCGAGCCACGAGTGGCCCTTCACTCCCTCTCCCCCTCTCTTTATCGCCCAGCGCGCGGAGGCCACTCTTAGTTGGTGATTAATTCGTGATTTGATAGCGCTGATTCAAAGCAGGCCGTTGTTTTCCCCCGCAGAAAGTGTAAATAATACGGTCAAAATGGGCATCTCATCCATTAGCTCCCTCACACACTGTCATCGGCTGACGGGATAATGGGGCGTAAAAAGGGCCATTACTCTTTCAGTCCCAGACATATGCTGCGTCGGAGCCCCGACACACACACACACACACACACACACACACACACACACACATGGCTCACACGAACATCACACGCACACACACACACACACACACACACACACACACACACACACACACACACACACACACACACACACACACACACACACACACACACACACACACACACACACACACACACACACACACACACACACTAAACCCACATGTCTCACATACACACGTCACACAGACACAATCCCACACGCACCTCCTTTCCCATGCACATGCTCACAATGACACACAGTTTTGCCACACACGCAAACGATCATGTGCGTACACACACGCGTCTGACACACGCACACACACACGTCGGATATAGAGACGGAAGCACATGTCTCACTCTTAACACACATATAATCACACACATAACCATTCCCATACACACTCTCGCACCAAAACGCAGATGTGCCAATGGCAGGGGGAAAAAAAGTGTATTATCCCACCTGCCCGGCCCGCATCTCAAACTAAATAATTCAGTGTTTGTATCCGAGAGAGATGAAGTATGTTGCAGGGCCTTGTTTGGAGTGTAAATCTGTCGCACCGGCTCTCGAAGAGTGACCAGTGCTAGAAAGCCGACTTAGTATTCATGCCCACTAGCCAGAGGCTGCTAATAGGATAATTGGCACTCGACTGTCTTCCCCCGTGTTACCGAGCCCGCGGATCCACCACTGGGTCAAAGTCCCGAGCAAAGCACCGCCGGTCGCCATTTGCAATGCTAATCGGCGCTAACGAATGATCGCACTTAAGAAGTGGTTAAACCGAAAAGCCTCTGCAGTGAAAAGCAGACAGGAAGTGCCTTTCATGTGAGAAACATGCGGCGAGTGCTGGGAGCACGCTCGGCCCGCCGGTATTAACTCTGTTAGAAAGGGGGGCACTTTCATTTGGGAGCCGTTGTTCGACCTTTCCACTCTGAACGGGCCTTGGTTAGCAGCTTAGGTTTCCCAGAATCCTGCGTTTCCGTGCGCTTAAGACCGAGAGCGAGCACGTGAGCACTGCGTTTCGAGCAGAATACATTTCACCTGCAAAACCCTCCTTTGTTCCAACTTACACATTCCGTGGCGTTTATGCGGGAGATGGAATATGCTAATGGTGACAGCATGCACACCTCATGGCAAACAATCCTCCATTTGAGCAGGAGATTAGAGCCAGGCAAACACGGTAATTAGTGAAGCAGTGAATTGGATTCACAGTCCAATCCAGGCGGGGAAAACATGAAAACGGCCCATTCCAGGGAAAACGGCAGCAAGACAGGTAAAGATTCCAAATGGATAATTAACAGCTTCCTTTCCAGTCCAATTGGAATTGGCTACGTTCCGTTTCTGGGAAAGGGTGCAGAAAATTGAATCAGTGGAGTGCAAAGATAGAAATCCCTGCCGTTCTCCATTTTAATTAGACATCTCTTGCTCGAGTCATACCGGTGACAGCCCTGTTGTGGGCATTGAATGCACTTCAACATATGGCCATTATCTTTTCACACATCGCACAGCCTCTCTTCGGAAAATGTGTCCAAAGTGCCATAGCATATACAGTTCTCTCTCTTACTCTTTCCCCTCGCCACTTGCCGACTTTCCTCCTCTCTCCCTTGCTCTCTCTCGCTCTCTCTCTCTCGGTTTCTTGTTCTCTCTCTCTCTCTCTCTCTCTCTCTCTCTCTCTCTCTCTCTCTCTCTCTCTCTCTCTCTCTCTCTCTCTCTCTCTCTCTCTCTCTCTCTCTCTCTCTCTCTCTCTCTCTCTCTCTCTCTCTCTCTCTCTCTCTCTCTCTCTCTCTCTCTCTGAAAGCATGTTTTCCTTCTTTTATGAGAAGGTGATCATGCTTTATGTAATTCTTTAAAGGTCATCCCTTAGTTCTAGCTTCGACTTTCAGGCTTTTAGATTTCCCCTCTCTTGTAACTGGCTCCTGCGATCAGAGAGGGTTGATGCCGTGGTCCTGGGGTGGTTTTGAATCCCGACGGGACCTGGGCTTGCCATGAAACCAGTAGCTGAAGATAAATTGATAGATCAGTGGCGGGGGGCACCGGATGTAATCATCCCCTCCCAGATGGTCAGTGGGACGGCAACAAATGGTCCAGTGAGCAGGTCCCACAGAGATTAAAACATTAAGCATGCATTTACAAATCTCTCCTGGCACGAAAACAAAGATGAAATTAAGGAGATTCGCCATGCGAGAACAACGAGCGCTTGACTAATGGCTTATTCACTTACTCCATCACAGCCCAGGTAGCTAGTAGGCAGGCCTGCCTTCTAGATTTGCATGCTAATGCAATTCCGGTAACCTTGGCGCACGCTGGCACACGCACAGGCACACACACACGCGCACACACATACATAGGCACACACACACCGAGCCAGTGTAGTCATGGGCGGTGACCTTGATGTGACATTTGATAACCGATGTGATAATGTAGTCCAGTGTGCAGTGGTCATTTGCAGTAACACCAGGTGTTTGTTCGAAGCCCCCCCCCCCCCCCCCCCCCCGGCCCTCTCTTCCTTAATGTGAATGTGCCTGTGTCCAGACATGTGGCGGCTCGTCAGTTTGAATGTGTGCACTGAGCATGCATTAGCCACACATGTACCAATGGTTGTAATCGATGCATCCCAATCACCTTGGATGGTAGAATGCAGAACGGACAGAACTGATGGATCTCTTTATTTCTCTCTCCCATTCGCTCTCTCCATCCGTCCCTACTATTCTCTCTCTCTCTCTCTCTCTCTCTCTCTCTCTCTTTCTCTCTTTCTCTTTCTCTTTCTCTCTCTTTCTCTCTCTCTCTCTTCCCCCCCCCATCAGGAGGTGATGCAGATGGAGCGTCAGCTCGGGGGACGTCTGATAGATGAGCCACACCTCCTCCTGTTCAAAGACAGCTACCACAACCTGCGCCTGTCCATCCACGACATGCCGCAGGCTCACTGGAGGAGCAAGCTGCTGGCCGGCTACCAGGTGCGCACACCGCCCCCCGGGGTCCCTGAGTGGGTCACAGGGGTCACTTCAAATGCAGAGACGCCGCAGACACACACAGAGATGGAACAGATTGGCTGGCTCCTCAAGGGTCACTTTGGTTCACTTTGGTTCATCGCCTCCCTTTGACTATTTATCCAGCTCATCCATTTTGGTTTGTTTTTCAAGATTGTTTTTTGATGATTTGATCGTTTGTTGTTGTGATTACTATTTTTATGATTGTTATTTTTATCATTATCCTCAACACTAAAATAGTTTTTATTAAATTAAATTCATAATTAAAATACTTTAAAGTCACCCAAATCCAAACTGGGAAAGGTTTTCATAAATTCAAGGTTCAGGACGCTGTGAGTCCACCATCAAAGTCGACAAAGAAAACATGTATTCAGTATGATGAAATTCTGTTTATAAACTATTTGCTCATCAGGAAGTAATATGGCGTGGGCATAGTGTCACAGTCGTTCTACTCAGAATTATATGTTGTCCCTGACAGTATTTAAAAATATTGAATACGAATCATTACATATCATTTTTACAAGCACATTGGCAAAGCAGGCCGCCCATTCATGGCATTGTCAAAGCTAATCTGAAAATGTCGGAACAACCAGAAGGGAGATTGAGTTGAGTATTTTGTTAATTTTATTTCAACACAGTTTTTTCACAGGGGTCACTCATTACACTAATTATGGGAACGCTCCTTTCATGAACTAGAGCACGGGTAGCAGACTTGTCTAAAGTAGTAATATGTGCCCTGGTACATGAAAGTGGTAGACCTATAATTAGGGTTATTAGTGACACCCTTGTGTCACCAATAACCCTCGATCGTATGATCGTTCAAATGGGGTTGGTGGGGGGCGCGACCGGGACAAACAGGATGATGTTTGTGATCAGGCTTATCATGACTGCCATTGGTCAATTAGTGTGAGGTCACTCCTTTGCCTACAGATTGACTGTTAATATTGCTTTGCACTAAACTGTTCTGGGTACCCTGAATGCCAACAACAACCAAACAAACATAAATAAACATACAGATTTTTGCTTCCAGGGACTTTAAACCCATCGCTTAGTTTCGACTGTACCAATGAACCAATAACCTGGTTTGACTTGGAATGCGAGTAAACCTTTTAGCCACGCACCAAGGCCTTTCTGTAGTGTTGTGTTGGTTTGTGTTGGCACGTTCGTCTATGCATGCGCGCCCTCATGGAAAAACCATACACTCCTATACCCTGTGTGCATTAGTGTGTGCAGTGAGCCCAGAGCTGCAGCGTGATTGATTATACCGGCTGCCCGTTTCTAAAGGAGGACCTATAACGGAGCTGGGATGAAATATAGAACACCACGTTAATATCCATAACTTCTACAACCCTGAAACTCCCCCACCCCCTCCCTCCAACCACTGTGGCGGTAGTAAGGATGGGGTGCGTGGAGGGAGGGAGGGGGGGGGGGGATATAGAACAGCTTTTTTTTGATGCAATGTGTGCATTGAGCACCAGGTCCCAAAAGAACCCACACACACTTACACACACACACACACACACACACACACACACACACACACACACACACACACACACACACACACACACACACACACACACACACACACACCTGCACAAATGCAGCAGTAACAATGCAACCGGAACAAAGGCTCATTCCTGTTCATTTGGACGTGTTACTCCCCTCTCAGCAGTGCGGTCAGAAAAGACCCTTTACACTCCCAGGGGCCCCATGAATACTTTTTTCCCATCTTCTTCTCCTTCTTCTTCTATAAACCCTGCTCCTTTCTCCGTTGTCCTTGTGGCTGGGTAACAGTGCCCCCACTTGGTCACCGTATGGAACTGTAGGACTGATCCGACCTATATTTATTTATTTAGTCTGGCTGCTGAAATGGTGGTGGATAGGGTGGTGTGAGTCAGGGGAGGCTGAGCTCTGGTTTAGCCAGAGTTACCTGTTCACCCTGGGGAGAGAGAGAGAGAGAGAGAGAGAGAGAGAGAGAGAGAGAGAGAGAGAGAGAGAGAGAGAGAGAGAGAGAGAGAGAGAGAGAGAGAGAGAGAGAGAGAGAGAGAGAGAGAGAGAGAGAGAGAGAGAGAGAGAGAGAGAGAGAGGGCGGGGGAGCTACACAGCGAGAGAGAGAGAGACACAGCAAGAGAGAGAGAGAGCGACAGAGAGAGAGACACAGCAAGAGAGAGAGAGAGAGAGACACAGCGAGAGAGAGAGAGACACAACAAGAGAGAGAGCGACAGAGAGAGAGACACAGCGAGAGAGAGAGACACAACAAGAGAGAGAGCGACAGAGAGAGAGACACAGCGAGAGAGAGAGACACAGCAGGAGAGGGCGAGGGAGCTACAGAGAGAGAGAGAGAGAAGGCCTTGAATAAATATTATCAAACCCTTGCTGCATATTTTTTCGAGAGGGTATCCAGTTCCACATAGTAATACTACTTGTGCTGATGTTAAATCAATAAATATATAAATAAATCACATATATATAGGCCTTGTTCGTGTCAGGGAATATTTGAGCCTGGCTTATTCAAGCTGGAGAGCTGCTGATTCAACCCAAGCAACACACAGTAAGCGCCTGCTGAAGCCCCGCCAAGGAACCCACTCATTTGCATTTATACAAACAAGCTGATTCAAACAACTTGCGAACAAAAGGAAATATGAATAACTTTTCCCCCTGTGTCTCCCTGAGATAGTAATGATGCATTACCTTCCGCTGTGCAAAACGCGATCGGCTCACTAATGACTTTAGACAAGTCGCACAGCTCAAAAGAAATTATTGATGGCGAAGAGAACAGTGGTTCGTTGTTTTTTTTTTCCACCCGCTCCCCTTTAACATAAAAGACCCCCGCCGTCACTTTTACTTTAACACGGGGGATATATTTAGCCGCCTAAGCCAAACGACGGCAGACACCGTCGGTATAATTAATGACGGCAGCGGAGCGATTGAAGCGGGCGGTCTTGTTATACCGTAATGCGAACAGGCAGCCTCGCTGTGACTGCCGCCGCGTGTGCGCGCGCACGTTCACAGCTGTTTTTTTTTCCCTTTTAATTTATTTATATATTTAATTTACCCCTTTGCTTTTCGACAGGAGATCCCGTTCTACCACATCTGGAACGGTTCCCAGCGGTACCTGCACTGCACCTTCACTCTGGAGCGCCTCAGCCTGGCCACCTGCCAGCTCAGCTGCCAGCTGTGCGTTTGGCAGGTGGAGGGGGAGGGCCAGAGCTTTGGCCTGGACTTCAACATCGCCAAGGTAACCCCGCCCGCTTTGGCCCCGACCCAGCCAAAGGGCTGGGCTCAGTGGCGTCAACTCAATTACGCCCACACACAATCTACTACCCGCACAGATTCACACATAGTGTGGCGGTGGTGTGGCACCATGGTGTAACCATGGTTATGTCTTTGTGGACTGATGGACTGTCTGTGTGTGTGTGTGTGTGTGTGTGTGTGTGTGTGTGTGGGGGGTGGGGGGTGGGGGGGGGGGGGAGGGGAAGGGGATACAATAGCTTGCAAGTCACCTGTAGCCGATCAATTAGCAAAGATGCCCGCCCGATCGTGGACTTTCTCGGACTGTTTCCACGGCTATGGATCCGATCGAGTTCTCTTCTTTCCACCCTGTAAACCCCAACCCCCCCACACACACCAGGACACGCGGGCGATGGACTCTGAGTTCCTGCTGATGGACAGCAGCAGCACGGCCCTGGCCGGGCCCAGTGCCTTCCAGATACCGTACCTCATCCGGCAGAAGATCTGCAGCAGCCTGGACACGCCCTGTCCCAACGGGGCCGACTGGAGGATGCTGGCGCAGAGACTCAAGCTGGACAGGTGGGTCTCCTCTCCCAGGGTAGGGGCTAGGTTACTATGACCTTTAGCAACTAGGTTACCATGACCTTTACCAAATAGACTATTATGACCTTTAGCAACTAGGTATCTATGACCTGTACCAACTAGGTCACCATTTCCACCAACTGGTCGCCATGACCTGACTAACTAGGTTACCATGACCTGACCAACTTGGTTACCATGACCTGTACCAACTTGGTTACCATGACCTGTACCCAACTAGGTTACCATTTCCACAAACTAGGTCACCACGACCTGACTAACTAGGTTACTATGACCTGTACCAACTAGGTTACCATGACATGACTAACTAGATGACTATGACCTGTACCAACTATGTTACCATGGCCTGTACCAACTAGGTTACCATGACATGACTAACTAGATGACTATGACCTGTACCAACTATGTTACCATGGCGTGTACCAACTAGGTTACCATCACCTGTACCAACTAGGTAACCATGACCTGACCAACCAGGTTCCCATGACCTGACCAACTAGGTTACTATGACCTGACCAACTAGGTTACGATGACCTGTACCAACTAGGTAACCATGACCTGACCAACTAGGTTACCATGACCTGTACCATCTAGGTTACCATGACCTGATCAACTAGGTTACGATGACCTTTACCAACTAGGTTACTACGACCTGTACTAACTAGGTTACCATGGCATTAACAACTAGGCCAACATGAACTGTACCAACTAGGAAAAAAATAATCCATTTATTTTGAGGGATCTCATTGGTCTAAATATTTTTTTTCTACCAATCAGATAGCTTGAAATGAATTCATTTTTTTCAACCGATCAGATCGCTCTAAAAAAAAAATCATGGCCCTTCAAAAAAGGGATTAAAGCCTTGTTTTATTGAACACTGTTAATAGGTTGATGTTGAAGTCCTTTAAATACACTTCCAAGAACGGGGTTGGATAATAAGCACTTAACTTAATCGTTCGCACCCTGAACAGTATTGAGATCATTTAACTGCATATGTTCTCAATAAATATTTATTCTTAACCAGTAATATCGATATGGGCTTTCAGTAATGTTCTTTGGCAACGACTATTAAAGATCACATCATTAAAGGCTAAAATGATAAAAACCTTACCGCGGTCAGTACATGGTGCCATATGGGAGATTCAGTCTGTTCAGACTGAATCTCTAAGTCTCTCACGAACCCTTTCATGGGAATAGCATATGTATAGATATCACAATATTAGACACTTTGAAAGTCCTCATAACACCATGATAATAAAATCGGTGATTCAGCCAAAAGATCAACACCAACCGTGATTAAAAAGTACGATTGGCTTACGTTAAGGAAGCATAACCCCTGCCCCCCCCTTACCTCGGTAAGAAACGGAGGGATAACAAGTTGGTCATCTGACCGATTCGTTCTGCTACATGTGAAACGTGGGCACGTTTGTTCTGAACTTGCGCAACCTTCGCTGATGGCCGAGCACTCATTTGCGAGGCTACCTCGGGGAAGTTCAATGAGAATTATTTATGCATCATTGTATTTCAGTTTCTCGTGGTGTTGCTTGTTCGAACAGAAAAGCAAAAGCTAATTTAACCCGTTTTTTATATGGATCACCGTTTATTTATTATTTATTTTTGAACGAGGTTACCCAAAAAAGAATGAGCACGAGGTCGTCACACCTAGCCCTTTATACCCTCTGCCCTACTTTGTGTTCTCTTTTTTTTGCAAGCCCATTTGCTCGTAAACCGACCGATAAAGGTTTAGAGGAGTCTGGACTCTGAGTACGGTCATTGACCTGCTTTGAAGAGGAAGGAGCTAGACACTGATCAATTACCCTTCAATTTAGCCTGCTTGTAATTGAATCAAACAGGCTCACTCAGTTTGTCCAATCATGCTTATCTCCCCAGGTTAATTATAGATCGGTTGGATGGCGGTGCGGTGGCAATAAGCTACGTTTTGCCCCACGCAATCAATTTTCACCGATATCTTGAAAAAAGTAACGACTCCTCTGTTTCTACACTGTCCGGTGGCCCCGTCATCCAAATCAACCCTGTGCTTCTATTCCAAAGGGCTCCACGGTGTGAGCCTTCTATATGCGTCTCCATTTCCCATGCTGAGCACTGTACACACACACACACACACGGACTCCAAATGTCGCCCATTCAAATTGGGACGGTAGCAACTCATCGCGGCGGAAGAACATTCATTTTTATGTGACTATTAAGTCACATAAAAGGAACTTTTTGACGGATATTGCATGCCGAAGCATTTTCTCATTCACATCTACGCAGGGACACGACGCATCAATGGGCACAAAAACGGCTAAAGCGCATTATATATTATCGGAGATTGTCTCTTTGAAAGACAAACATATTCATCAACTCCATATTTTAAGAGCTGTATTATTTATGCCCATGGCTTTCTCTGCACTAGCAAAACAAGATAGGGAGAGATGAAGGTCTCACACTCTAATCTCTGTGACCTTTCTCAAGGTAAAATCAAAGGACTGTGCCTTTCAGTACTTTTTTTTTATATATCTGCCCACCACATCTGCGCACACACACACACACACACAAACACCTTTACAAACACCTTTACAAACACACGTACTCACACTTGTACAAAGACCTACACAAACACAATCACACTATCACAGACACCTACACACACACCTACACACACCTACACACACACACACACACACACACACACAGACACACAGACACACACACAGAGAGAGACACTATATATACATACGTTCACCGGGGAGGACAGGTGTGCTTCACAAACACACTTTGGGGGCTAAGGCTTCAACGGGCCTTTAATACACTGGTGGTCCAGGGCGTCCCTACACGACGGATAAGCAGCCAGACAGTCGGAGAACAGAAAAAGGCCATTAGATCGAACACGTCTCTTCAGGCACCGCCGGGATCCATTCCCCCCCTCAACATCAAATATACAGCTGCCGGCACCTCTACTTTGTTGTCATTGATTGGATTCAGTTGCAAAGGTTGGCTTCCCAAGAATGGTAAAGGTCGCTTCCGAAGAGCGGACTTACGTCTGCCTGGGATGCACTAGGAGGGATTTAGGGGCAATTTCAACATCAAATGTGGAGGGAGAGTTATGGCGAGCCAGCTGGGCCTCGCCGAAAGGTTTCCAAATGAAAAATAAAAGAAGAAGTGGGTTTTGGAACATTTTGTCCAGTCTTAACCATGACGTATTTGCCTCTTCACTGTCCTTGTAGCATTGATGACTTCTGCAGTGTTCAGGTTATTTTACGACGTCGTATGCCTCCACAATGTGTTTCTTAACACTGACGCAATATCAAGGGATGAGGCAAAACCCACAATAGAGTAGAGCCCTGGTGGCTAGTGCGCATCGCTGCAAAAATCCCAAAGAACGACAACAAAATGATAGATGAAACGCTTTGGTAACAGGCTGTGTTTCAAGAAGCCACAAGTGAAGCTGAAATTGGCTGTGTGTGTACATAGCATGATTCAATATAAGCCTGCCTTTTGTTGTCTTATGTTCTTATCTCTCTCTTGCTCTCTCCCTCTCTTTCTCTTGCGCTCTCTTTCTCTCTCCCTCACAGACACATGAGTTTCTTTGCCTCCAACGTGAGTCCGACCTCTGTGATTCTGGACCTATGGGAGGCACAACATTTCCACAGCGGCAACATCAACCAGCTGGCCACCGTCATGGCCGACATCGGCAAACAGGAGGCCATGATATTCCTCGTCTCCGACGGAGAGTGCTAACCCAGAGGACGAGGAAGAGAAGAGCTGGTCCGAAGGAAAGAACAGACGACAGAAGCAGCAACAGCAACTGGACAATAACTGTACGACAACTGTTTCGGCAACAGTGGAGGAATAGTGAAGAAGTGCTTTTATATTGTTGTTATTGATATTATTATCGCTTGTTTGTCAAAACTGAATTGGGGATCTATGTTGGTTTAAACGAGAGAGCCCAAAAACTTGTCCAGTCTTGTTCAGAAAGGTGACCCTCATAGACGACGGATAGGAGCCTTCCTGTTAAATAGGAATCTCTCACGGAGAAGTGATGGAATTCACAAGCCCCCCCCCCCCACAAGCCCCCCCCCCCCACAAGCCCCCCCAAAAAAAAAATTACCCTTGTGATTGGAATGAAAGATTACCTACATATGCAGATATTCCACATATGGCTTGAGGGAAGCAATATGCCCATCGATAATGATTTTAGCCTTAAACATCACGGAAAGGGACGCGGTAAGATGTGGTGTGTACGCAGAAGAAAACTGCTGTACGTTGCAACAGAAAACATGCCTCTCATGCAGTCGGCTGCCTCGTCGGTTTTGAACGCGCCCCTCCTCCTCCTCGCTCTGACACATAACCCGTTCATAACAAGGTCATTGGGGCCTATGACCTCCCCCCTGCTGTGCACTCCGTGACGGCGAATGTGTGTGTCACACCCCTGTGTTTCTTTCACTGTTTGCAAACACAGGGGGCCGGGGGAGGGGGGGGTGTGAGGCAGTAGCGCGGCACAGACTTGTAGCTTGAAAAATAGATTTTATGTCACGCTCGGAGCGCGTGTCTCATCTTATTTGTTTTCTTCCTTCTCTGTTCGTTTTTGTTGTTTTGTTTTTATTTCCCCACAAAGTCAAGCCGGTATCACTAGTGTGATTGTAAGATCTTGATTCTGTTAGATTGCTTGGCAGATCGCGGTGTGCTGAATCGATGGCGTGTCGTCTGGGTCCGTTAGTACCCCAAACTCTCGAGGAGGGAGGGGGAAGGGGGGAGGAAGAGTGAGTTACTTCACTGAAGAAGCCCCGTCTCGGAAGCCATTTTTGTCTCTCAGAGTGTGCGACTTTGATGAACCCCGTTCATCTCAGAGCGAGCACTCAGCCCAATGCGTCAGACGGTCTTGTTTTCTGTTCGCCGCCGTCGTTTATAAGCGGAGCAACAAGGCTATAAAGCCTCCCTGGCTGCATTAATGCGCATCCCTCCCCAAGTCATTTCTACAATATAACATCTCCCCCTGATTACATTAATACTGTCGGGGAGAAGATGTTAAACATGAGACACAGCCAAAAGCAAGGAAATACTGCATTGCCATTTTTTAACACTCATTATGAATAATGCAGAGTGTTCGCCCCGAAGAAAATCTGCCCACAAATTATCTTTACCAAAATGATTAACATGCAGAAGGGGTTTCCAAGTCATGCCGCCTTATTTCATAATTCAAAAGGCGTTTATTGGTCTGAATCTCTTTGGTGCCGTTTGGCAGAGCAGATCACATGTCTACTTATGAATGTGATGCAAACAAAGCCTGCCTCTCGCAGCATGGGGCCCATTCCGCAACGCCATGCCTCTGCCAGTTGAAAATGCTTAAGAAGTCCTTTGTTGTTGCCTTTATTGCCAAGATAGCGAAAGTGATCCAGGATATTAATGCAAGTACACATACACACACAGACACACGAGCAGTTGGTTTGCTCTCAATCGCGTGGCTCATTTCTTACTTTCCTGGGTTTTATTTAGCATGGACGGTGCGGTGGCCACGCGTCCTCCGTCACACACACACATGCGCAGACCTCAAGGTTGCTTGCGGCAGCAGTGGTGTAAATGTCATAGGTAAAAAAAAAAAGGAGCACTTTTTTCGAATCAGCCATTGTTCTCAGCCCTTTCTCTCCCTCCCCTGCCTCAGGATTGCTTGTCTATCAAACGTTGGAACGAGAGAGAGCTCCCCGCCATTTAAAACGTCCACAGAGAGTCCTCGATCCCAGCGCCCGGCCCGCCACGGCCCCCACCCTCACTGACTATCAGGAGTGCGTTTTAATGATTGTCACGATGTTTAGAATGTACATTTGTTCTGTCTTTTTTTAAGGTGTGCAGAGAAATAACTTGAACTTTTAATTTTTTGTTTGTTTTTGCTCAAGTGCGTCGGGCTATACCAATTCAAACTATAATTATTGTTGTTATTATCTATTCATTTTACTTATATTTTGTAAAGTTAAGAAGAGTCCAAGTGTGAGCTTTGCGTCCCTCAAGTCCATCCAACATGATTCTCCTCGGTCAGTTCCAACGTTGACCACTACAGTTGATATGTCGAACATATTAGACACTATTAGACATGTTGTAGTCCATCCCACACCAAATCCCCTTTTTCCATGTCGTTTTTGTAGAAGAAGCATCCACTAATTCCTTTTTTGGGATCAACACAAACAAATGTCACCTTGAAAACAAAGCTTTGCTTTTCTCTCACACGTAATAAGTCATCAAATATGTAAATAACTTTTTCTATTCTAGCTCTGTGCTGTCACTTTACATATTGTGTATCAGCATAATTGGTAACCAAAGTTGAATGAATACCAGTTGAGGCTACTACAGGCTTATATTGTATTCATGTCTATGTCGTTTCAGCATTCTGGTTCCGTTGGCGTGTAGCGCGTAGCATCTGCCTCTCTGTCCCTGTGTGTCTTCTCTGCTGCACATCTTATCACACAAAAAACCCACGGCTTTTGTACGGAAGAGGATTAGGGCCACATGTGTTTCTTCTTTTTTGAGTTCTGCTTTTAAAGTCAGAAGTCTGAGGTTAATCTCAGAATTCTGAGATTAAAGTCAGAGTTATGGGTGGGCTACCTGTAAGGAACCAAGATTACTGAAGGTCACTCTACGACATACAGGATTGGAACCAAGCGCTGACCTACGGAGGATACGGAAGAGGATTAGGGCGCAATGTGTATTTCTTTGGAGTTCTGAGTTTAAAGTCAGAATTCTGATATCAAAGTCAGAACTAAAAAAGAAATCACATGTGGCTCTAATCCTCGCTATATCATTCAGTGGCCATTTCACGCTATCTGTTCAAGCAGTAACAAAAAATATGTCAAAGTTTATTTTATCACTTTGTAAAGACATGTAAATTCTATTTTAATAACAAGCCAAAAAAAAAGAGAAGTGGCGGAACATTTTGTCAAGTGTAAACCGTGACGTGTTTGCCTCTTTACTGTTCTTTGGCGATCTAGCAGTGACGACTTTTGCAGTGTTAAGGGGTTTTTGAGACTGTTTTACAGGAGGTTTCTATAAATGTTTTGTTTGTCCTTACCCTGCATACGTCTACCTGATATTTCTATATATTGTAAGCATTTAAACACAAGGTGGAAAAAATTTAACACATGCCTAGTAAATATCACACACTGGAACTACGATGGATTCTTCTTAAAAACTGGCAAGCAAGTGTTACGCAGCTTTCGTTGGATGGGCTACGACAGTTGTACAGTCAGATTGTGTTTTTGTTTTTCCGGAATATCATAGCGCCCCTGTCATTGTCTTAGATGTGTCGTCGAAGCACACTTCAATAATGTACTTGTAATTTACCAGCCATGTAATGTACCACACATCAGCATATGTTCACTTAATTTGGTGTGTCCGACTGAATTACGACATACTGCACGGATGAATGGTGAATGTTTGAACACTTTCTGGTCCAGATAGCTTGCTGTGGAACTAACTGTGCAACCGCGTCTGTGCTCAATTCGTCGAGGGTTCATTGTTTCAAGGTGCAAGGTGATAGCAAAATGTTGGATTTTATATAAGTGTACGTTTTAGTCATTCATTACTATTCAGTGTCAAAATGGTTTGCGTGTGCGGCTGTGCGTGTGCGTGTGTGTGCACACGTAACAAACTTGTCACTCTGACTGAAATATTTTCTTGTGAACTGAGAATAATAGACATGTGTACCTGTGAATGGTTTTCTACTTAGTTCCTTCAGTCAATGTTCCTTGCCTTTCTGCAAGTCAAAAATGCTGTATTTAATACATGCCACAGCGCTTATGCAATTGTATAATTGTATTGTTTTTTCTTTTGGTTGTCGTCTTTTTAACATTTTGTGTTTGTTAATGTCGATGTAAATTGTTGTCAAACTTTTGTGGCAAGGAAAATCTTCTGCTGAGGGAGATTTTTCTGTACTTTTTGGACAATGATATGGATTTGTGGGTAGAATTTTGGAAATTCGTTTCTAAGTGCTTTCAAGTATTTACTTGGCCTTATGTATATATATCTATGACATTTCAGAAAGGTATGTATAGTAAATTCAACCTGAAATTGTTGTAAATAAATTATATATTGTTAAATCAAGGACTGAATATTGTACTTCAAAAACAGCCACGCCAATTCAAATCATTACCACTTGGTAGTTGGCTAAATATTACATCACTATGCCAAACAGTCATTCCAAAAAACATTGTGAAATCAATCATGTTTACAACTAAATTCCAATGCAACTCAGTGTGCTGCATACAAATTGTGTAATACTCAGCTTACTCTTGGAAGTCACCGGTAAAAATTCAAAGAAAACTGATAAATAAATGTATATTTATGTAAAGGTTTATATAGCTGAATAGAACATTGGGCTTATGATAATGACAGCTCTTCAACACTTTCGGTAATTTTTCAGAATCGCAGATAACTTGAAACCTTGTTTTACTGCAAGTTTTAATTACCTTGCTAATGCAGTCAATAATCACGCATATAATTAATGAGAAAAAGCCATATCCTTTAAGTTACAAGATGTACTTTATTGATAAAGTGAGTCGAATTGCATAAATTCCTACATATATAAATTGCACCTTTCTCCCCCAATACATCTAGGACATGGATACACTGTAGAGATTCAGTAGGATTTATATTACAGCTCGAAGACATTGGTTTAAAGCTTGACTTAAAAAAACAAAGGCACTTAAAGTTTATTTCATTTCTACTTTTCAGTTGTTAATGTTAGGGAGGATTCTGCAGAACGTCCTTAAAGAATGTTATTTTACCGTTGTCACTCTAACAAAAGGCTTTTATTAAAACATAACTTTGGTCTCAAAAATATTATATACAAAAAAAATGATACCATAAGACAGACATTAAAAAGATAATAGTGTAAGAAGTGACGTTATTTATAACCATATCAGACACACCCAATTCTGTTCAAGCACCAGAGCCTGAAACTGAAGATTTTACAGGGATAAGAACTACACTACCTCATTGAAACTGAAATGCTAATCAATTTATGATGATAACCCAGGACATCAATACTGATACGAATAAACACATAATCCTCCTTTAGCACAGCTGGAGCTAGGCGGCAGGCTGTGCCTCTGTGAAGAGTTGCAGAACGCACGCTTTTCTCCTTGACTAGAGCTCCCCATTAACTTAATAGGCACTGCAGTAAGAACCAATGAGGAGTCCGGGGGTCCCAAATGAGTATAAGAGTACACGAATGGTGTCAGGTCATTACAGTAATAACGCCTGACAATGAGCGACTAAATGAGTCATTCAGCACGGAGGATACTCGCAGTAAAACCTCAACGAGGCCCGCGATTGGTGGAGCCGTAACGGTATTTAACAGCTCTAACGAGCACGCCCTGAATCTGGGTGAGGTGATGTGACACACTTAATGTCCAAGCGGCACTAAAATAACAATCCAAGAATTAACTTACAAAGAAGAGCCGAGAGAAGCGATTTTACAATTAGCTCGAGGCGCGCGAGTTTCCCTTCTGCAACTGCTTCCGTTTCCCTTCCGACAGCAGACCACAACAGTTGCTTTTACGGTGTAGGACTCGGTGCTTTCTAGCTTTAGCTAGCTTTTACAATATAACATCTCCACTAGCATTTCTGGGCTTACATCAAATCTCCAAAGGTGAGACAAAGCGGCTCACATCTTGAAAAGACAGGGTGAGGGGTGCATTTGAGTGAGGGAAACGAAGTGTGTGTGTGTGTGTGTGAC
The DNA here is from genome assembly GCF_026213295.1 of Gadus chalcogrammus. Lineage (NCBI taxonomy): Eukaryota > Metazoa > Chordata > Actinopteri > Gadiformes > Gadidae > Gadus > Gadus chalcogrammus. The sequence continues at coordinate 14,796,791 of NC_079421.1, read as the reverse complement.
TGGCACAGGTGTCGGGCTTTGATGTGTGTGTGTGTGTGTGTGTGTGTGTGTGGTTTCGCCTGAGGGGAAGAAGTTGGGTTGAGGAGGAGGGAGAGGATGAGGAAGAGTAGGGGAGTAGGAGGGGAGGAGGGTGGCGAGTGAGTGGAGCTCTCTGGGTGTCTCTTCCCCCGACAGAAGCACCTCTCCCGGGCTAAGCGCCTCACACCGGGGCGAAGGCATGGCCTTTGCAGAGCGGCTTATCCTTCTTGGAGTAGAAGGTCTTCCCCTCCAGGTTCATCTGGCACAGCTGCGTGAAAAAAGAAGGGGGGGAGCGGGGGAGACGGGAGCCGTACATAGATAGGATTGGTGGTTGGAGGGGGGGAGGGAAGAGATAGGATGGGTGGTGGTGGGAGGGAGGAGGGAAGAGAAGGGAAAAGAGCAGAGAGAATATTAGCCATTTTATCATGTTCATCTTATTGCACAATGAGTGCTTCCCGCAGTACGGGTGTCTATGCCACAGTATTGAATTTACAGTCTAGGAGTTCTCTACAGAGTCAAAGACAAACGATGGAGATAGCCGTCCCCAGCGGCGGCTTCAGAGAGAGAGACAGAGAGAGAGCCAGAGACACAGAGAGACACAGAGACACAGAGAGAGAGAGACACAGAGAGAGAGAGACACAGAGAGAGAGAGAGAGAGAGAGAGAGAGAGAGAGAGAGAGAGAGAGAGAGAGAGAGAGAGAGAGAGAGAGAGAGAGAGAGAGAGAGAGAGAGAGAGAGAGAGAGAGAGAGAGAGCCAGAGAGAGAGCCAGAGAGAGAGCCAGAGAGAGAGCCAGAGAGAGAGAGAGAGAGAGAGAGAGAGAACAAGCGAGAGAGGGAGACACACACACACACACACACACACACACTCACACACTCGCACACACACACAAAAGAGAGAACAGGTGAGAGAGGGAGTTGAGAAAGCTCCAGAAAAGTGGCCTGGACTGATGTGAGGGCAGTGCAGCCGGACCGCCAGAGGAGGGTCTGGCGTTGGAGGAGGAGAAAGGGGGCAGGTCGCTGGAGCCGACGGGCTACGGCGTCCATCAGAATGACTTACGGCACAGACGAAGCAGGTGTCGTGCCAACTGTAGCCCAAGGCCTCCAGGAACCGATCCCCGGCATCAATCTTGAAGTCACAGCCGTGGCATTTGGTGCCAAACATCTTCTCATAGTCTAAGGAGACAGAGAGGGAGAGAGGGAGAGAGGGAGAGGGGGAGAAGGGGAGGGGGCGGGCAGGGGAGCGAGGTAAAGGCAGGTGAGAACAAAGTGATGGAGACTTGCAGGGGGGGGGGGGGGGGGTGTGAGGGCTGGTAGCTGGGTGTGAGACGTTCGTAAGCCTGCGCAGGCGGGCCTAGCGAGGCGAGGCCCGTGTCTGAACAAGAGACTCATCATCGGGCGTGAAGAGGGGCGGGGGGGGGGGCGGGGGGGACGGGGGGGTTACGTCTGGGGATGCTGTCCCGGTGTAAAGGAGGGATTAGGATAAGGGGAAATTGCTCAAGATACTTCACTGGATTGTCCTTTTTTCCCCCTATTGTTACAGGGACTTGAGCAGGGGGTGGGGGGGGGTGGGGGGGGGGGGGATGTGGGATGGGGGGCTGGGGGTTCGGAGGAGGGAGGGGAGGTGTACTTGAGCTGCAGGGCGAGCGCGACACAATCCTCTAAAAGGTGCTGAGACGACAGAATGTTGATCAGCACTAAAGGTATTATCCCGAGGAGGCGCCCCCGTACGCGTTGGGGTGCTGCCGCTGATAAAAAACAGCAATCCACTTCTGAGGCCCCGGCGACGGAAAGGGGAGAAGCCTGCTGACCCGCTAAATAATTTACAACGCGAAGCGAGCGCCACGCTGCCGTCCATAAAGACCCGGAGAGGGGGGGGGGGGGGGGTGCGTAATGCATGCTAGCGCTGCGAAGATAACGGAGGAGCGAAAAATATAAACGGAAGAAGGAAGAAAAAAGGGAAATGTCGAAAGACTTTATGCATTGTGTGGCCTTTACAATACACTACCGCAATAAAGATGTTGTTGTTGTTGTTATTTGGGGGGGGGGGGAGGGGGGTATAATCACACACAGTTGCAATTAAAGCGAATCATTTAGGAGTTAAGTTTGGCGCGATTGTTCCGAAGTTAAGCAAACATCGGGGTTCATGTGACTCTGTAGACGGTGGCGTTTGTGAAAAGCCTCCGCAAACAATACGGCTTATAATTGGATGGATGTCCTTCGGCGTATTTTCTTTTCTTAGCATATATCTGGTAGCTTAAATGTGGTAGCTTGAATCTTATTTTCAGCAATAAACATGGCACTGTAAGCACCGCCTGTCCTGTTTTCCCCAAAAAGTGATTCCCTTTCGAGACATATCCTTGTGTTTTTTATTTTTAGAATAAAGCAGATTGGTGTAAGAACCTCCCAATACCGGAATATCTAATGGCAAAAAATATATATTTCTTATTACAGAATCTGTCTTCCGTGAATAGAAGCAACCAATGCATATGCAATATTTATTCCACAGTGAGCATGGAGTTATGGAAAGCTACCCCACTGCTAAACACAAAGCGCCTCAACGTTTCAGTAATGTATAAAGTTAGGCGTTGTGGCCGGTATTCAGACTATACTTAACGCAGCGGTCAAACTGCATAATATGACTAATATGTCTTTGTTGTGTAACAGCTAGGATATAGGGACTCTAATCAATACACTCCGATACCGTTTACACGCTACGGCGTATTGGTCAGGAAATATTGATTTGTATACATGACAAATGAGATGCATACATAACATACATTTAATGAATGCAATATTACAGTGTGAAAATGTGCATGGCAACAGCTGAAAACAAGTGGCGGACACTGGCGTGAATCATGTTGGCTGACGGATGTTGTTGGTGTTTGGAGAATCAATAAAGAATTGAAAAAAACAAATAATATGTAACACTAACCCTCAAGTGCATACTGTTTCGATTATAGTGGAATAGTAGACTGGGGATTGTGTTAGTTAAACTCCCCACAGGCCAGGTTTATTACCAAACACAAATGTCTCACCAAAGCTTTTATGAAAATACCGTCCCTCTTTATCACAAATGAAAGCGTGTGTGCGTGTGTGCGTGCGTGCGTGTGTGAGTGCATGCGTGCGTGTGTGTTGGCTGACCTCTCTCGCAGTAGGGCTCTCCCTCCTCCATGTAGAAGGCCTGGTTTCTGATTGGAGTCCTGCATGCCGCACACTTGAAACACTCCACATGGTAGGTCATCTTCAGGGCATGCATGATTTCCTGGAGAGGGGACAGAACGTGTTCCACGGGTTATAAATCGCTTGACTTTCAAGGGGTCTGAATCCACTGACCCCTCCCTCCCTTTGTTACTCAAGTCCCTTGAAAGTGCGGATTAATCCGATCCCGTAGGTGTGAGTTGTATATTTTGACCGACATTATGCATGGAGATGGAAGGAGGTTTGGTTGCGGGTTAGACTAGACGGAGAGGGTGGTGAATTGTAGGGTTATCCAGACCTACCGCCACGCAACGTTTGTTCTCTTACTTCCTACGAGCCGTGTACGCCAGTTAGCAGTCCCCGGTGCGGGAATAACAACATCATTACAAAAAGAACAACAGCAAAGACAGGGAGAATAAATATGTTCTCCCTGTCTCTCCCGCTCTAGGTTTCTCACGAGGAAGTTGACAAAGCAGACTCTGAAACGTGTCACGGAAACGGGTATCCTTCGGAAGTCCCTCTCTCTCGCCACTAAACCACCGATATCGCTCAAACGTGTTGCCCTCTCCTCTGGCTTGTCGGGCACATTTAAAGACCCCCCCTCCCCCTTTAATGCGCTCTGTCGGGAGATGAGAATGAACCCTTTTGAGGTCAGGGGTGCTTACTTACCCCAGCAATTTTCTTTTTGCACTTGGCGCAGTTGGGCGCGTAGCGGTTGTCGTAACACTTGGTGCAGAAGACAGAGCCCCTCTCCTCGAAGAAGCCCCCTTCCTCCAGGACCACCTTGCACTGGGAACACGTGAACTCCTCGGGGTGCCAAGAACGCCCCAGCGCAACCAGGTACCGTCCCCTGGAGGGACACACACACACACACACACACACACACACACACACACACACACACACACACACACACACACACACACACACACACACACACACACACACACACACAGTATGAGGTGTGATAAGAGTTCTACAGGGCTTCCTACTTTAGCCTGGGGAAGCAATGACCGGAACGGTAATGGAAATGTCAGAGGCAAACAATGGCGTGCAGGATTAACATGACACGGCCCGCGAGCTAGGCTCGCTTTGTCGAATGTAAACAACATTTTAAGAGTCTTTGTGGAGATATTCATCAGTTCCATCGGTAACATGACTATGAATACATGTTTAAATGCCCTAGTGCGAGAGAGGTCAGCGCACGTGCGCGCACACGCACACACACACACACACACACACACACACACACACACACACACACACACTTTCCTTTGTCAAAAGGTAGATGTCGTCGAACAACCGGATTCCCCTCCTGGGATTAACAATGGTTTATTTTATCTTAACTTTAAACACTGATTGCTCCCTTTGGAGTTGCCTTTCACCAGGAGCATGTAAATCAAATTGACCAGACTTGTTAACAATAATACGTGTCAGAAAGACTTTCTTGTCCCGTTAGGAGCACAATAAAGCGATTTATAGAGAAAGATTCACTGGGTGGATTGAATTGTGGACTGGTGTGTTTTATAAGTAAATAGCTGCATTAGAAAAGAAATTTAAGCATATACTGTTTACCCATAACAAACTAAAAATGGCCCAGAATACACCACCACACAGACTAAAGCGTGTTTCGAGACATATTACCAGAGGGAAGTGTCCTTTTTTTTTAATCCATTCTGCAACCCCAACACACACACACACACACACACACACACACACACACACACACACACACACACACACACACACACACACACACACACACACACACACACACACACACACACACACACACACACACACACACCTCATTTGTTTAAATTAGCCTCCTCAATTCAGAGCCCATCTGCCCCGTTTTGCCTCCAAACATTTCCTCCTGTTGTTAAAGTCTCTTCTTATTTACTTATTTATCGTCAGCTGACGTTTGCACACTGTGCTGCGGAGTCACCTTGAGTGTGTGGAAAAGCACCCCCAAATAAAACCTTATTATTATTATTATTATTATGAGTACGCTTAAGTTACGACTATCCTCACAAAGCGCCCGGGAGTAAAACCCTCATACAACGCAGTTTTACACTGCCAAGCCGGTACAGTTGTGGCTTGGCACACCCTGCAGTCTTGCCCGGGTAAAACCAAGTGGGTATATCCCCCCTTCGTCAAGGAGCCGGCTTTCTTGGTCTATTGGAGTAGGCGGGACTACTACTGAAACCCCCAATATGTGTAGGGCCCGAGAGGGTAAATTGGTGTGCAAAATCAAGCCGGTATATTACCTCTATCAGTAAACGTGCAGACCATGCCGGGAAAAAGGCGGGTATAAGACGGGAAAATTTGGCTGCGTAAAAAACGACTATAGAGTCCGACGTGGACGGGGAGGGTCCCACCTGATGATTTTGTCACAGGCCCCGCACACGGGGGTCCGGCCGCTGTCCTCGGGGGCGCTCTGGGCCGCCTGCAGGATGGAGCTGCGGTTCTCCATGGGGGTGGGCTGCACGGGCTGCCGGTGCTGCGTCAGCACCGTGGACGTCTTGTCCGGCCGGTAGCGGTCGGCGAAGCCCGGGTCGGTGACCCAGGGGGGCCGGCAGGACGGGCCGGTGCTGTCGGGGGGGGCCGCCTGGCTCATGGATCCTGGGGGCCCGATAGAGAGAGAGAGAGGGAAATGCTGTCAACTACCGGAGCCGATCGATCAGGAGGAAGAGGGTAGGGGAGGGGGGGGGGGCTTTGACCGTTACTCATTCAGACAGAATGAGGGAAACGTTTTTAAGGGGGGGGTTTTATTGGGCTAACGTAGACAGAAGTTATAGATGTTTACTTTGTTGCAGAGTCTTTGTATGCACAGCTTTTGGCGGTTCATTTAATACGGGTGCGCTAGCTAATAGGGTTCTACTTTTGTTGATTAAGCAGCTCATTTACATTTAAAACAGATACCCTGCAGGTCTTGATGCACACAGATATATGCTTTACTATGCGATACAGAGGGATTTCTTTAGGAGAGTTCTTCAACTTTCATGGTTATGAAATGTCCCGGTCTATTACTGTGAATACTAATGATTTACTGGCTTGCACTTGATGCACTGGCTTGTATTGTAATCATACTTGGGCGGTGATTCACGTGTTTTCAAAGACAACACACTCACCAGCAGGTTTATCTGGTGCCTGGGTCTTGGCAGTGGACTGGGTTGGCTCAACACTGTGGGAAAACAGACGTTTCAGTGAACACATAGTAAAACGTGCCCGTTAACAACGTCACAGCCACACCATAGCCTCAACAATATCCCAGGTGTGCGATGTACAATCATTACAAAAAAAAAAAGTGGTGTACCACAGGTTTCTAATTATTGACTTGTTTTCCCTTTCTTTGTGTAGTGCTGTTTGTTGGGGAAAAATGCCATGGCTGTATTGTCTCATTTTGAGCCAGCTAGATGATTGAAGAAGTGTTTGTCTGAGGGATAAGAAATGAATAATGTAATCCTCTGCAATCAATGTGTAATAGCTCTAGCTGTGTATCCTGAAAATGTTTTAATAGTTTTTGTTTTGTTTCCTTCTCAAAACTCGTTAACTACTGCTCTAAAGATAGAAACTTTCATTAAAAGTATTGACTGGAATCATTCAGTCTCCCACCCCAGCCCGAGAGAAAAGTATTTGCTTGTGAAAACCTTTTGATTGCAGTATTCTGCTACTGTAAGTAAAGTTCTGTTATAAAAATTATAAATAGAACTTCTGTTAAAAATGGAGAAAAAAAATATAAAAGAAAGTGTTACGCCCACAGCAAGCATCCCTGAACTAAACTCTAGCTATCTCCTTTCAATTACGGGGAAATCAAAAGACCTCATACTGGGAGGCAAACACAATGAGCTCCAGAGATCTCATCTTTGGGGGCGAACAAAAAACCCAACAGAGCCTTGGAGGCCTATGATGTTTACACCATTCAAAGAGTCATCAATGTTTTAATAATAGAGGGAAATGAAATCATTTTTCCGAGAGAAAGATTAAAAGGAAAAAAGAAAAGTGGTGTTAAATAAATGATCATTAGTAACGCCATAGCCTTGCTCTGCAGCGATGGAACGGCCCTTCTGAGGCCTGTTTACCAATTAAATCTAATCAAATGCAATATTTATCCTGATTGGCAGAAATATTCTATTTTCTTACCCTGAGCAAAGTCCTTGGAAGTTACTCGGTTGGAGGTCATAAAATCCGTCAGTCTGTCCTTCACGGCAGCTGCTTTGATGTTCACCACTAGAGCCAAACATAGCTCTGAAAATACCCTCTGTTTAACTTGCCTGTTTACCTCGCACACCTTTAATGTGGTTGACAACTTTGTTAACGTTCATATGGTGATTCACCCTTCAGCTGTACAAGACCCCATAGTCTAAACACATTGTGTTTACACAACTCGTTCACATTTGTTTTGTAATTCACAGCTTAGTTCTGAAACACTAGACCCTCCCTAGTCCCAACGTTTGTTCCATATGTGAATGGAATGATTCAGTCAAACTACAGTCCAAAAAAGTGACTTATTAAAGACTCCCTCTTCCATGGTTCAACTCCCTGTTGAAAAAGTGACTTATACTCCCTCCTCCTTAGTCCAACTCCCTGGTCCGTATGTGACTTATGAAAGACTTGTCCTTCTATAGTGTAAAATCCCCTTCAAAACCTGTCTTATGAAACACTTTCCTTCTTTAGTGCAACATGCTGTTCAAAACATGACTTATGAAAGACTTTCTCGCCTACAGTCAGAAATAGAAAATAAAAAGTGGGAAAAAGAGAAAGAAAAGAGGAAGACCAGAAAGCAGAGGGTGTTTTTTCTTTCAGAGTTTTATATTTGTTTGATGACAGCAGAAAAAGAAAACAAAAGTACAGACTGATCTTGTCGTTCTCTCTCAGTGCTTACAGACGCCTACGTCAGGATGAGGGGCTCAGAAATGGAAAACAGTGCAAAATGAAGAACTCAGAATAACACCTAACACAGAACTAGAGATAGAGAGCAGATAAGATAAGATAAGAGGGAAGGGGGTGCGAGGGAGCTAGACAGCAGCAGGATCACTAAAGGAGGAAGAGAGAGAGAGAGGAGGCTTACAGATGAAAGTCAGGCCCTGAACGAGGTAATCCAAGAGATATAACAGGAGCAAAAACCGGTGCTTCCTGGAGTTGAGACCCTCTCCTTCACTCCCTCATCACCTGTTCACAAGCGCTTTGAGTAGCAAAAGGCACGACAAGGAGAAACGGGGCTACAAACACAAAGTGCACCAAAAGGTGTTCACAACACTCACACCACATCAAACTTCAGAGACGGATTTCCGTTACTTGGGCTCAGTATGCCAGTTCCCATTTTTATTTGGGCTTTGACACGTAGGCTGCATAATTTCTATTTTCTGAATTTTTTCTATCCCCCCCATCCTCGCTCACTTGCATTATTCCTCCTTTTTTCTATCACTTTTCTATCCCCCCCTCCCACCTTTTTAAGTTTATATCATATTTTGTTGAGGGGACATTTCTCCCACCGCCTCTCCCGCGGAGGTGGCCGGCTATCGCTGTGGTCGTTGTCGTCGTTGTCGTCGTGGTGATTCTGCTCATTGAGACGCTGTGGCGCCTGCTGTGTGTGGGCGGATGCTTTTCTAGAAGTCTCCGGAGCTCCGCCTCCCATCACAGTGACGCCTCGCAGCGGGGAGACGCTCAGGACTTGATATTGAGAGCGCGAGCGGACCTCTCGTGGTGCCAGTCCCTCAGACGGGCGTAGCGGGGGCTCTGAATCTCCGTGAGGAACTTTTCCCTAACCGCCGCGACGCACCGTGACGTAAACAAGGAACAGACGTGGGTCGGTGGGGGGGGGGGGTGGGGGTGGGGGTGGAGGGAAGGCAGAGAGTCAGAGACAGAATAATTAGGTTAAATATAACAAAAAGGTGAGGAGGAGAGCGAGAGAACATTCTGTTAAAGTCGCACACGGCAACAAAAGAGACGAAGAAGAAGAAGATAATGAGTTGAAAACAAATGATAGGTTAAAACTATATGTTAATGTATATCTATAGTTGAGGGAACAAAGGAGCCATCCTTGACATCAGGTAGCCAGTGGCCGTTGCCGGAGACTATAAATAATGCAAACACAACAACACGACACCTCCTTCATGCGTCGTTTTCAAACCCAATCCTGAATGACAGGATCTGCTAATTAATGAAGGAGCCCTTGGGATCTGGGTAGGAATTAGTATTCTCCACCAGCGCACTACACAAGCATTAGGACCCCAACACAACCACAGGCTGGGGGGGGGGTTTGAGTGCAAAAAGTTGCTGGTGTTAAACACACACACACACACACACACACACACACACACACACACACACACACACACACACACACACACACACACACACACACACACACACACACACACACACACACACACACACACACACACACACACACACACACACACAGGTTGGGCGTTACCTGGCCCTCTTCATGTTTTCATCATCTGGGTCCTGCACTACGAGAACCAGGAGAGAGATGCATCAGAATGCCTCACTCACAAGCACAAACAAAAAGTTTTTGACACACACCGACACACGATGATGCATGATGAAAAATCAATGACAGGACAACCTGTCCTAGACTGATAAAGCTATGCAGGTTTTGATTCCCCATTTCTGACATCAGGATTGTTACAAGTCATTCAAAGTCGATCATAGCCGAGTTGGAATAATAAATAAAACCGTAAATAAGCTGTCTTGAGAAACAACTTCTGTTGCTCCCGTCGGTTGAGAGATCAGATCAACTAAGAACGCATTTATAAAACCTTCATGACACAGTATCCGTCTGCGTCCAGCTCTTCAAAGGACCTTTTTTCCCCCTTCTACACAGATCCCTCTCTTTCTATCACCAGGCCTCAATCCCTTACTTATTGTCCATGTCCATCCGTCCATCCTTCTAAAGAACCTCCTGTCTCTCTCCCCTCTCCCTCTCTCTCTCTTACTCTATCACCAGGCCTCAATCCCTTACTTATTGTCTATGTCCATCCGTCCATCTTCCTAAAGAACCTCCTGCCTCTCTCTCGCTATGTGTCTCAGTCTCTCTCTCCCCCTCTCTCTCGCTGTGTCTCAGTCTTTCTCTCCCTCTCTCTCTCTCTCTCTCCCCCCGCTCGCTCTCGCTCTGTGTCTCAGTCTCCCTCTCTCCCCTCTCTCTCTTGCTCTGTGTCTCAGTCTCCCTCTCCCTCTCTCTCTCTCTCCCTCCCTCTGTGTCTTAGTCTCTGTCCCTCTCTCTCTCTCTCTCTCTCTCTGTGTCTCAGTCTCTCTCTCCCTCCCTCTCTCTCTCTCTCTCTCTCTCTCTCTCTCTGTGTCTCAGTCTCTCTCTCTCCCTCTCCCTCTCGCTCTGTGTCTCAGTCTCTCTCTCCCCTCTCTCTCTCTCGCTCTGTGTCTCAGTCTCTCTCTCCCCTCTCTCTCTCTCGCTCTGTGTCTCAGTCTCTCTCTCTCCCGTCTCTCTCTCGCCAGACCTCAGGCCCTGACTTACTGAAGTCGGTTCCTGTGAGCTGGGCGAGGATGCGGAAGGAGCGGGACTGGGTGGTGCCGGTGCGGGGGTGCCAGTCCTGGGTGTCCTGAATCAGCCTCTTCTTGCTGCGGTCGTTGGGGATGAAGCAGGGCAGGTTCTCAGCCCTCAGGCCGTGCCTGAACACACATCAGGTCGTCAGCAGCAACCACGCCGCCACCACCACAACAACTGACCAGACAAGGACCTTCTGGGGGTCCCTGAGGCACAGTCTTCCCCCCCCCCCCCCCCACATGCACACTAACCAATCAGGTGATGGTTGATGGCAACAGGGAAACCGAACGCATCATGCGACTGTTAGCGCGCTCATCAAGCTACTGGAGGCTAATTAGGATTTCTCCAGGGACGCTGTCTGACGCACACCAGTAGGCGTTCATCGTGAGTGATTGTACGGTTCACTTTCATTTAAATTAACGAAAGACAAGCCCTCGGTGCAGTAACACCTGCACTCATGTCTGAGGTAACAACATAGATTTAGCATGTATTTGTAAACAGTGTAATAATTACAGTTATCAAAACCGCTCGTAGCAGACAAAACATGACTGGTTAGCGGTGATTCAGCGATGCCTTGCTTCGTCCTGTTCCAACGTATTTTTATCCTGCCCATATCAATTTTGCCACGAAATCCATATCAGTTCGTTGAGCCAAGGGCATCTCATCAATTCGGCCCCACGGCCCCTAGGATGGTCTTTACATAAAGTAGAAAACAGCAAAGCCGGCCTCCATGCCGAAGTCTCTTACTTGGACATAGGATAGATGTCATCATAGTAAGTAGCCTCGACCCTATGGGGACAGACCACAGATCAGGGTTGGAGGTTGGGTCGTCAGATGGTGGAGCAAAAAACTAGCAGGCCTTTTTTTTACGTTTAGAAACAGAAACTCATGGAATATTCCGGTTCTTATGTACAGTATGACTGCTGTGGTTGACATGAAAGCCTATAGGCTAATTGGGATCAGGCAGAAAGCAGCCGCACAGGTGCAACTCAAGGATGGAAGTTATATGAAAGGGAATAACAATTTGACAGGCACACAAGAACTCATTATTCTGCCGTCAAACGTGGGAACAAAAATAGTGTTTTACTGACTTGTCGGGAGCCTCCATCTGCAGAGTTAAAAAGAAACAGAAAGAAAGTGGGGGGAAACAGGGGAAGAAGAATGAGGGTCAGAGATCAGTGTTTTGCGAAAAAACAGAACGTGTCAAAATATGACAGCAGTTGCGCACAATAGAAGAAGAAAAAGAAGAAGAGGCTATTTTTGTGGGGAGGGGGGATGCAGGGCAAAATGCACACGAAGGGTGACGGAGCAGACAAGGGTGTTATTGTCGACCGGGCGGCATAATGGAACACATTGTGTTGGCGTCAAACAGCCTTCTGCGCTCCTTTAGCTTGTCACTCAGACGCACATGGCCCGGGCTCGGTTCAGAACCTCAAGGAACTCCTCCTAATGCCTGTCCGACACGTCCTGTAACCCCCCCCGAGTTATGTGAACAGACGTGACATTTGCCATGGAAACTCTCAACAGGGTTCACTGTTGTCCAAGCACTTCAAATATTGCCAATCGGGGCTTTAATACACAGTCAATAATGGTAAATGTCACCGTGTGCATCTTGATACTAGCTATAGGGCTTCACAGAAAACATGGCATTGAATCTGGCTCAGGACTAACCGTCCATCACATCCAGTCTGTGTATGTTCCCTGAATGGTTTGCAAATGGTCTGAGGCCGGGGGGAAGTCACGTTTAGGGCCCTTTTTTGTTTCATTTCAGTCGTTTTCTTTTTTTTTGGAGGCAGGAATGAGCTCGGCGAAACAGTGGAACGTCACACATCTGTTTGAGGTCTCCAAATAAGGCAGTAAAAAGTAATACAGCACCACCACAGTAAGAACGCCATGAGAACTCAGCAGATTTTATGAGAGGCTTCTCCGAGGCTAAATACAGCAACAGACATTTGGCCAGCGCCACGAGCCAGATCACTAACAACTCCCCGACAACTGAGGCCACATTCACCCCCCCCAACCAAAGGTACAATATGACCATTTCATGTCACACGGTTTGCCTAATGCAAACGCTTTTTGATCCATTCTAAAAAAAAATCATGAAAAAAATCCTGAATAGCCCCCATTCTGCGGTGATTGTGTGAGAAACAATTGTTTTAAAGAGGCGTTTGGATTGCCACGTAATCACTTCTGATGAGTCGCGTGGCAGGACCTATAAGGTACAACATTAACAATGCATTATGGCTTCATTCCTATTCCAGTGTTCAAATATAGCAAACATTAGCGGGGGAAATTACAAAACCAAAGCCTCATATACCCCAAAGAGTCTTCAAAGCATTGCGCCATTCCTTTAACAACACTATGCGTTACGATAACAGAATTTTTGGAATCTGCATTTTTGTTCATATTGGATGTTGGATATTTAACCATTAGCCAGTTCCAGATTGGTCGAGAGTCGTCTGTGTTTTCCGCCGTACGCATAATAAAATCCTAATTAAAGTAATCATAAATCATCACACGTAAGTGTCCTTTCTGCATATTCCAAAACTTCTTTCGTCCCACAAAATTACAGTTGGAGCAAATTCTCTGGTATAATAAGTGTAACTATATGCAAAAAGAAGAAGTGTCTGGCACTTGGTGGGTGTTTTGTATCATTGCTGGCTTTGTTTTGAATAAACCACCTACTCCTTGGAAAGATAAGAATTGCTTTCATATCTGGTATGCTCTGCTGTGAGGCTGCTCATTAAAGATGATAATCAGCTTGTTCTCTGTGATTGATTTAAATAGCTGGCAGAGATAATGGCAATAAACTCCTTTTGTAATTACCTGTGCCGTCGTCTTGGCTACGTCTCGCTCCGCGTGTTGCCTAGTGCTCAACGTATACACAACCTCCCCAGTAACTGGGGAGGAATAATGTATTAACTCACTAACTACCTAACCAACAGTTTTAAACACAAGCTTCCCTTTGAGACGTTATCACCATTTATATTCTTTATTATTTTTTCCCCCGGTTATGATATAAAATGTGATGTAATATGAATGAGTGAAATGCAATAGGGAAAAAGAAGAAAACACAGGGCCCATGTCTGCTTCCAAAGCCAGCTGTTATCCACCTACCCATTGCGTGGCTGCTGTACACTGCCCAGACCATGCGAGCTCTGAGTGTTAAGCTTAGGGGAGTAGGCCACAGGCTTAATAACAGGGCCCGAGTTGCCACTAGCACCCCCTGCTGCAAATGGTGTCGCCATCTTGTTAATGGCGGTGCTGGGGGCAAAGGAGTATTTGGGCTGAACCGAGGCACGGGCAATTGAACCCTGTATGGGTGGGAACACAAACAACGCAAAAAAAACAACAACAGCACATCACGACATGCGATTAGAATTTATCTGCAAAAAACACACACACACACAGACAAACACTGACTCAAAAAACACACACTCACACAACAGTCAATTCCTTTTTACTGATCCTTTTTGGCTGTTGCACAATCCAAGACTCCACGTCAGGGACCATAATCATTTTTCATTCAGCAAATGAATGCTGCTTGCCGCAAGACTGTGCTTTGTCATAGCAAGCCGACATTTGTCTTTGCACGGAGGAGTGCCTAAGAAGTGTGAAGACACACAAGCAGCATTGTCTGACAAATATTTGTTTTGGCAGTCGCCCAGGAACGGGCCAGAATAATCTGCTGTGCCGTTAGAAATACTTCAGCACGAGACGTTTTGGGGTGATACATTTAAAAGATGAATGACAGTCGGCGTAATGAGATTTCATGCTGAGTGTTAAGCGTTTACGGCGTAGAGAGAGAGAGAGAGGTGCCTGCTACCCATATGGAATTCTTCCACCTTGTGGACAGCTTGGGTTCCAGCTCATTTGCTGAAGAAATATAGTCTTGTGCCAAAACGCTTTATCACACTGCAGGGGCCAGGATGACATGAGTGTGGCCCGTTTCCTGGACAGGTCCGATCCCTTTCCCCAAACTGTTTACTGATGTGTCAGATAATAGTGACTTACTTCCGTCCCTTAAATTAAAATTCTTCAGACGTGATATCAGGGATTGTGCAGGGCATCACTTGACGTGGCACTCCAGCATGGCATTTATATATCATTCACATCCACAAAACAATCCCCTTTGGCCCGGCCGGCCTAGGAGATGCTTTGGTGATGCATGGAACACACGACTCCCAGAGGACCTTGGGAGGTGATTGAATCAGTACGAGTTCAATCACAAGACGACATAACATATTGTTGAGGATGTCCAAAGGCAGAGCTTAAGTGCTTGTGAGGAACAGAAGACTTTCAAATTGCATCATCCGTCAAAATAGTCGGGTAAAAGACCCTGGGGAGAGAGGGGTCTCTTTCCGGAGCAGGCTACATTGGACGGGCTAATTCATTGCGACTCTAAACACGCTGATCACTTCACCGGAGCATGCCAGGGCGCGTGCGGACACCAGGGGTGAACACACACACATCTTACCTTCTGCTCGCCGCCGGCATTGAAAGCCCTGGAAGAGAAGCAGAGAAAACGATAATTAGAGCAGAGAATTGCACCGGTCTGATATTTAATTGAACTCTGATTTAATGGCCCCAATCATAGGTGCTGTCGTGAACACAGCTGCCCCCTTTTTGGGGGGTTTGAATCAGCATAAAAAGGGAAGGCTGTTCGGGGCTCAGTATGTCATGCAACTCCCGGGCTAAATCCATATTGCATTATATTGCAACTCAGTGAGGCGTGACTAAATCAAACAGCTAAAGGGAAATTAATACAATGTGCATTTCTTCTACGGTCGGCCTTATACGTGCACACGTTTTGTAAAACACGTCCTCACTCGTCAGACCTACAAAAGGTGCTGGTGAGGTAAAGTTTCTTGAACGCCAACGCAGAAATTTGGTTTGTCAACTAACTGGCCACTGACCAAAACCAAGCCATTTCATCATTGATAGGAAATAATTGTTTTGTTACTTTTTTGTTTAAACTGTTTTAGTGGTTTAGTGCAAATCGTGACAGCAGTGTCGAAATACAGTCACACTGAATCGAAGCACATTCACAATCAGCACATTAAATAGCTATTAAAACAAGCCTCTTTTTCCCCCCCTCTCTCCCTCGATGAATCACATGAATATTTATCAGGTGGGAACTGCCAACTTGTTCGTTTGTATGAAGGGGAACAGCAGTGCTTTGCATCTGGGTACAATTTGCCCTTAAAATGTGTTGTGTCACTGGTGTATAATTTGTCTTCAGTTGGAAATTACGTTGGTTCTGAGGAGGTAATGCAAACACCAAATCATCTTAATCAATCTAGGGGCTTTTTTCAAATCCAATGGGCCCTGAACTACCTAAGCCTAATGAAAAACAGATTCATTCATCAAGCAAATTGCAACAATGCTGTAAACCTCTACCCCCCCCCCCCCCCCCCCCCCCCAGTCCCAGGTTCCACATTACTCTGTCCTGGACTAGAAGCACAACATCAAACTGGGCTCATTTGAATAATATTAACATGGCATCACCAGTAAGCAGTGAGCCTTACTGTACGTAATGTCTGTCACCCGCTTCCGTCACAAGCCTCTAGACCGCAGTGCGACGTGACAGGCCTGCTGTCGAAACAGTCATGAGACCCCGTTGTGTCGGGTGGCCACGTGGGAAGACACACACTCGCACGCGCACACAGAGCAACAGCGGACAGACAAACACATCGGACTGTGTTTCCTGTAACTGCTAGGCTAAATGTAACCCGTTGCATCAGCCGTCCCCTAATAAAGCATTGTTGAAGACAGGATGACAACACAAGCCAGCAGGGCCTTACAGATAGGGGGGAAGACAGTGACACAAATGGGGAGAGAAGTGCAAGCAAATGCAGCGGCGTAGAATATGTGTATGACAGACCCATTAGAAACCGATGACAAGTTGAGCCAGTGTGACATTCCTCCCCTTCGTTAACTGAACTTGATTGCCATTGCTTGGAAACCCATTTTGACAAGTCAGGCCCAGGGGGAAGAGAATGCAAAGCATGGGTTTTTATGCAGCATGAAATGGGAGAAAGAGAAAAAAGGGTTGAGATAGCAGTGTGTGGCATCATATTTCTTATGGGGGAATTGCATCAAAATGAATAAGATGAGGGAATCCATTTCTGGGAATATAGTAGCGTCGGATAATGGGGCGGCGTCCCCCCCCCCCCTCCCAGGCCGCAACCTTACACTCAAAGTATCTTGAGGTTGTTTCCCACACCTTTAAAGAATCACTTACTCTTACTTTCCCTGCATGGGCTCCGCCTGAGTGTTTGCCGTCAGGGAGATATTTCACTCAGAAACCCCAGGGACCAACAGGCCCCCACTCATACTACATGTTAGGAAAGGTCACTGGCAGAGGAACACTTGAAATATGGGCTAACTCGGTCCCCTGGGATGAGAAAATGATTGAGAATGGGAGCTCCGATATTAATTGTGCGCCTACACTTTCCATTTTGGGCAGACGAAGATTAAGTGAAATAAGGCGAGCGGCCAGGGTGGAACAAACGCGCCGGACAAAATCCCTCTCACGCCAATTTCTCTCACGCCGTGTCAAAAAAACATTAGAGCAGACAGGAAAAAAATGCTGATTCGAGTGTGTTTGCAAAAAGTGATCATATATTATGGTGTACAACTCCTACGATACAAGAGTTACCAGAGGAAAGAGGATGAGACTTCAGTTAAGACCTATACACTTATCTTCAATATTGCCTCTTGAAAAAAAAGAGAAATGTGACGAAACATATAGGAGGTGAGAATCATGTGTGGTGTCTCCAAAAGATACTGGTGTCACGCTGGCTCATGCAGCTCAGGGCGATCACAAACACTCTGACAAATAAGGAGAGAGCCAAACGAGCGATGGAGAACGGCTCGCTGTGACATGGAATCGATTCAGATTAGCCAATAAGCTTCCCATTTGTTATTTCTAAAGCCTTTTTCGGTCAGGAGATATCCTAATAGAGATGGACTTCTGTAAATGGATGTCTAGCGAGTCGTTTTCTTGATTTAGGGATCACAGGTGACTTGAAGTGCATGGGTTTTTGAGCAGGTCAGGGTTTAAAAGGCAAGTACCCAAGTTTCGGCTACATTCGAGACAATCCCTTATGGCGCATCCCGTGTCCATCTCATTGTCCAATTAAATGGTCCAACAAAACATTCATATCACACGCGTTACATGTCTGCACCAAACAGTCTTCCTAATGGATCGTGGTGCAACGGGAGCGTTTATCTATCGAGTTAGATTGTTTCAGTCGCTTCTAAAGAACGGTGTCGTTCACCTAACCCCAGAGATATCCAGCCAAAGGCAGCAGGGGCTACATATCAAGATAAATCTGATATAGGGGCCTATGACAGAGGTATTACATCTGACACGCACACAATAACCAACCGGTGACCCCCGGTCAACCTGTGACTTCATCCTGTCTACAGTGTTGTCTGAGAGGGTCTACCGCGATGCCTCAAATCTGTCCTGCTCTGGTTTTATTATCTGCCCTCCAGACTTTCAGTCAGGTTTCCTATTTTGTCGGGAAAACACTCGTATTCGTTTTGCCCTTGTTGTGAATAGGAAATAAATAAACAAACCAACAGAAAGAAATATGATGCCAGATTTCTGAAACCCGGGCCTGTTTATATTCTAACTCCACTATTTGGGGGAAGAAGTCTTTGATCCCGAAAAGTCCCGAAGAACATTATGCCAGGCAGACGTATTAAAAAGAGAGTGTCGACAGTGAGTATATTGGTCCTCCCTTGAAGGGAAAGGGACCTGCTGTGTGTTTTCACTTTCAGACCTAGCCTTGACAAGCCCTGGGCCTCTTTAAGCATAACAAATATCTGCAATTTACCGCTTGAAAGCACCACGGTGAGTCTCAAGGGCCTCACCTTTGCATTTTGTCCAAGAGTCAATACCCTTTCGTTTTTTCTATCAACTTCTGCTTCATATCGAGTGCCAAGGCATCTCTTGAGGGGGGGAGGGGGGGGGGGGGCTTTTTGTTATAATTAAGTTCTAGGTAGGGAAAAAAAAACATTTGGCTCGTTCTTCAGAGAGATACTTCAGTAAGAAATTCCTGGCAGGAGTTATGTGAGTAGGTACAGCACAGACGAAGGACAACTTATCCAAAACTGATTAAAATAAAATTTTAAAAAAACAAAAACATTTTCCTTGTTTCAATTTTTGCTACAAAGTGCTTTTAATCTCCCAGAGAGATTTCCCTCCAATTACATTATGAGGTGGATTCAACATAGGGCAACGTTGCCTATGTAAGAAATTATTCAAAAGGAAATTTGGCCGGCTACAATGTTTACTAATCGGATGTTTAGAAAGGCATCTCCCAAATTGAAATGCAGTTGGAGAGAATTTTTTTTGTTGGTTCTGGGATACATGTTTTACTCCTACCCTATCTCTCCAATGCAGGAAGAATAGAACCGGTCCAAATCAGGGTGATTTTATGATGAAATACGCCGGATAAAATGGCAATACTGTGGCAATTTAGGAGGTTAGTCTCAGTGGAAGCACACGGGCGCGTGTGCGTAAGCATGTATGTAAGCCAGTGTGTGGGTGCTGGCATGTATGTTAGCCAGTGTGTGGGTGCTAGCATGTATGTAAGCCAGTGTGTGGGTGCTGGCATGTATGTAAGCCAGGGCGTATTAACCCAAAATCATGCAGTTCTTTATTAACGTCCTAGCATGTCTTTGTTTTGTTACGGTTAAAAATATATCCCCCGGATTTAAGAAGACACCTGACTCTTAAAATCGTCGTAAAATCCGATGTTATTGCCGGTTCCACCCCCCCCCCTTCCTAGAGGTTCACGGACACTTAAGGCTCGTGTGCTACGGGCTTATCTCCTCTGGGCCAGAGCTTCCTACCTGCTGAGGCTGAGGCTGAGCGAGTCTGTGGCCGCGCGGATCTGGTTCTGAGCCTCCACATGGGTCATGTCCTCCGCGTTGATCTCACCGATGGACACCACCCAGTCTCCGACCCCCACCCCTGCCTGGGCCGCCTTCCCTCCTGGGGTCAACTGGAGAAACACACACAAACACACCAGCGGTTATTTTTTTTCCGATAACATCAGCTCAAGTGCTTCAGCTGTCAGGTGGGGAAGTCAGTGATACAAAGCACTTCTACTACACATGCACAACAAATTAATGTTCAATTATGAAGCTGATTTTATCGAGGATTTGCCCACCCACAGACACACACAGACACAGACACAGACAAACACACACACACGGAACAAGACATCCCATCAAAGCTATGGCCCCAGATTTAGCATGCGTACATACATAAGTGTCAAGCCTGGGTCATTGTTGTGATCAGGCATATCCGATCACTATCGCATTGACGAGAAAAATTGAAACAAGCTTATAGACGGAACTCAGAAACAGCAGCAGACAAAACAAGTCGAGAAAATAGACCAAGAAATGTGAGCGCAGATAATGTCAAGAGACACGCGATTACACAAAGCTCAAGGGACGCACGTTAGTTTGGACGCCACAAAATCACAAATAGACAGACAATATTTTCCCATTTTATGTTTTCAGATTAGCCTGTATTGACAGAGGGGAAGGCAGACAGAGACAAAAATCCATCCTCCGGAACCTCTTTTCACAGCACTATGCACAAATTAATTAAAAACAAGTCTCTTGGTCATTTTTGTTTGTTGCAAACACTCTTGTAATTAGTTTGGGGAGTTGTGCTCTGCTCTGTGGAGGGAACTTCCTGAGACATTGGACTACTTACAGACCAAATTAAGTTATCTCACGCACATGACCTCACCACTGCTCAGGCCCCTGATTCAATACAGATGTGACCTTGAGTTCACAGTGAGCTCATGAAAACGAATGAGGCAACTTTGCGATGTCTTAGTAACGTCGACATGGTTTACTGGCAGAGAACCTGAGTCAACGCAGCCAGACGTCCCGAGTCACCGGCTCCTTTGACTCATAAAGGGATGACACCTGTATTGATGGGTCACGTGTTCCAAATACGCTGGCGGTACAAAGGTTGTCTCTGCCCTTACCACTAACCGGAAAGACACCGCACAGCTTTGATAGGAGAGACTTAAATGCAATGTTGGGGGCTGGGGGGGTTGATGGTAGGGGGTGTTGTGTCCCTTTAAGCCCTTAATATAAGGAGAGTGCAGACGCCAAAACATGTTTAGTAAGGGCTTAGTCAGCCTGTCCCCGAGGCTTAACGAAACTCAAGACTTGTGTCAAAGTCTCAGATAACTGGGAGTACAAAGTATTGCACATCAGATAAGGGGGAGTGAGCGCCAAAAAAAAAAAAAAGAAACTATCGGGATTACTCTCTGATGTCATGGATCCCTGCTCGCGTTAGCTCATCAAACAGGGCGGGCGACTCGGCAGCTTCAATCAATAGACGTCTGCCATGTTCAGCTAAGCTATCACACATGGCGCTTTGA
The DNA here is from genome assembly GCF_026213295.1 of Gadus chalcogrammus. Classification (NCBI taxonomy): domain Eukaryota; kingdom Metazoa; phylum Chordata; class Actinopteri; order Gadiformes; family Gadidae; genus Gadus; species Gadus chalcogrammus. The sequence goes on along the minus strand of NC_079421.1, from coordinate 14,775,623 downwards.
TTCTGCGGCGGTGAAGCACAAGTGTCGCTAATGCAATCTGGAAACTGAATGTGAGGTTGGGGGGTAGGTGGGGGTTAGGGGTTGAGGATAAGATGGCAACTTTTTTCCAGGTGATTTTCGTTTTTTGGCATTGCACTGGAAAATACATACACAAAAATACAAATAAAAACTGATTGTAAGTACCAAAAAGTACCAAAAAAGGGGGTAAATTACATCTGCATTTAATGGCTTGGAGTCGTCATTATTTGGCCGATGTTCAGTAGACGGCTCGATTCCCTTCGCCTTCTGAGTCGCAATCACTGGAAGCAATTATGTGATCGAGAACATCGTTTCTCCATTTCAAGAAACACTTCAAAGTGTTGCTCAATACGTCGAGACTAAAGCAACGAGTGAAGGAAGGAAACTAGATAGACTCCGTCCTGTAGGCCTGCTGTTGTCAGCAAGGCCTCACTGCCAACAAGGTTCTTCAGGACCTGAAAGGGGGCATCAAGGTGCTACACAACAAAGAGAGAGGTGCAGGAAGTCACCAGAGCTGATGGGCATGTGGACTAAAGTAATATTGACTTCCAAAAAAAGTTAAAGTGGGGAAAGATGAAAAGAACGGGGAAGCTATTCGCTCACATGTTGCTGTGTGTTTGTACGTGTATGTGTATGTGTATGTGTATGTGCGTGCGTGCGTGCGTGCGTGTGTGTGTTTTTAGGTATAAGCATGTATATTTCCATGTTTGTGTGTGTGTGGCGCTAATAGGTATAAGCCTGTGTATTGTCAGGTGTGTATGTGTGTGGTCTCATGTATTTGCAAGAGCATTTCCATGAGGATGTGTGTGTGTGTGTGTGTGTGTGCGCACTGCGAAGGCATGTGCACGCGTGCACGCCGGGGTAGCTGACGGACGCAGACACCTGCGCTGCTCGCTCAGACTCGTTGCGCTGCAGCTGCTCTCTGTCTTCACGAGGCGGCAGCAGTAAAGTTGCTGTGCTCAGAGCTTTGCCCGGGTGGGAGGGGTCTGCGGGCAGGACGGGGGGCATACTAGACACCCTATACCTGCCCCCCCCTCCCCTCTTTCCCCCCGCCTCCCCGAATCCTCCTCGGGTCAGTCAACACGCCGAAGGACAGTGTGGAAAACAAGCCCTGTCCATGCAGCACATTGCGTCAATACCTCCGATCGAGTAGGGGGGGGGGGGGGGGGGGGGGGGGAGAACTCACACGGCAGGCCTGTGGTGCGGCCACCTATTCACAAACGATGGCTTTTTAATAGGACCCATTCGTCTCCAGCCGCGGACAAACTCGCAACAGCTGCATTATACATCACGCGTACATACATCATCATAAATGATTCAGGGCAAATATGACTGTTGATCATTCGCGGGGATATCTCGAGACACGTTTTATGGCACGGCATCATTTATAGGACCAGAGCTATCCATAATTGAGGAGTTAGGCCTAATAGCTGGTGGCCCGCGTCTCTCTCTCCCGAGCACACTCGGACAAGCGGGCGACGTTGACAGAGATATTCTCGTGGGCTATAAAATTTCAAAGACGTGGCCAACGGTTTTCCGAGACGCAATATTTTGGAATTCATCCATCAGGCGAGTCTCTTCACCGCGGGAGGGAGGTGGGGGGGGGAGGGGGGGGGTGCTTTAGATACGCTCTGTCTCGCCATCCCACACGATTAAGTTAGACTTTCTTTCTCCGTTGGTTAAACAAATACTGCTGGAGTTCATTGAAAGGGAGAGGGAGGGTTGGGGGGGGGGGGGTTGTGAATGTTAGGAGCCATCCAACTCCCTGGCAGCTCCAGCTTTTTATTCCTTCCCCAGCTATTTGGGGGCCCAACGAGCTGTCTGCCCTTACATCACTGGCAATAGCACAGCTGATGCAACGTCCATAAATATCCCTCAGAGAAATGGAAAGGCAAACCTACAGCCATGTGGTGCGGGCGGTGCTGGCTGGGCCAAGAACAGACAGCCCAACACTAACCCCCATGGAAAATACTCACACACACCGTTGTTACACGATCAGCGTCCAAATAGCCGGCGAGCAAACACAATACCTCCCATGGAGACTCCCATCAGATGTCATTGAATTATTTATTTATTGAGGTTAGCAGCAAAAGAAATTATGTATTTTTTGTTTACACTCTATAAGAAGCGAGTGGGACCCAGATGGCCAGGGACAAATAAACAGTACACACGTTAAGACACACACACACACACACACACACACACACACACACACACACACACACACACACACACACACACACACACACACACACACACACACACACACACACACACACACACACACACACACACACACACACACACACACACACACAAAAGTGCCGGGGAACACTCTGAGACATAGCCAGCTGTGGAGGTGTTGACGAACGTTCAGCTAATCTCACCCCCTTGCATATTAACATGACATCATCTGTGGTTACCTCCTAGCCTATGGTGGGACTCCAGTGTTCTCTGTGCTGGAGACCCCCTGGCTCTTGGGGTTTCCTTTGTATCCAATAATAATAACGTTTATGGAGTCCCAGTGTCGGGAGATCAGAGATTAATAGTGGAGATGGATTCTCATCGGGGAACTGCTTGCTGGAGGCTACGTCTGCGCGTGTGTGTCTGTGTGTGTTCGGCCTAACAATCTGTCCTGACACCGACTTAACTGGGGAAGGTATTGCTCGGGGTTTGGCCCATTGTGTTGTGGAGAGAACAGGGCGCCAGAGCCAGACAACACATCGGACGCTGAGTGGGGAAGAGAAGGGGGTGCTCTGTTGGTAGGGACAGGATGGATATGTGAACAATCCCAGGAATGCTGTGAAAAAGCTTAGCATTCGAGGGCCAGGGAGTACATAGGGAGGAAATGGGAAAGTAGTGAGCGTTTTGTCATGAAACTCCCACAACTCGCTGTAGAAGCAGGACAAACATCCTCAGGACTTTCTGAAATCGAACAAACAAAAAAAAAGAACAATTGCTCTAATTTACAATAGTTAGAGCGAGGGGGGATAGAACAAAGAGCTCAAAAAGATATTAACAGAAACCAGATCAGCCATTGCAAGACCAAGTCAGCCAAATAACTATTACCGTAGTAACCATCCGTTTGTCAGACCTACTGATAACTTTACAACCCCCCAAATATTTGCTAATCCTCAAGTGAACACAATAAAAACACTTTGCAGCATTGATCTTTCTGGCACTATCAATAGTGATCTCTTTGCCCCTTAGCATTTAGCATAGCCTTTTGTCCTGTCATTCTTCGTGTTCTTTGCTGTGTAATCTCTCCTAATAGAATCCCTTGCAAGAGATGCATATCTCATGGGCTTTGAGAGTCAGACAAGACCACACACTGAATACAAGCTCTGTTAGCCAGGGATCTCTAGGTTTGGCTTATCCCACAGTCAGTCATGTCAAGGTAGAATATACTGAACATCTTTTATGTTTACTTCCTCTGGATGGGCTGTTTCCATTCGTGTGTCATGTCTGTGTGATTCACTGACTAGCCATTCATGACAACATAGTAAAACAAAAAGAGCCGGCGGCCTTAAAAACACAAAAGACAGAGAAATTCAGAGAACTACTCAGAGACATATATCTTCTGCTCCGGTACCCTAAAGCCTAGAAGACTAGGGGAACAAGCGAGGGGTATATTAGCCACTAACCAGTCATTAAGTCCCCCCTCCTCTCCCACACCTCCCATTACATCATTGTTTTTGCAGGTCTGGGATCCATCATCGCCCGCAGGCTACCATGTCTAACAATGAAAGGATATATTAAGGTGATAAGGTTGGTGGGTGAGACTTCCTAGAGAACTGGATAAAAAACAAGAAATAAATTACGGACAGGAAGGAAAGCAGTCGAAATGTATCGTGGCTGTGGGGAAATAGTACACCAGCTGATGATTAGCCAAAAATAATATGAATAACAGTGGAGCCAGAGCAGTGACATTCCTCCTAGTTAAGTTGTGAATCACACCCCAACAATCGCAAAAGTTTAGTCTTAGGCATTCATCACACAAAGACTCTCAAACTCTTTATCCTTATTTTAGGGTATGAGAAACTATTCACTGTCATGCATCCAACGGGAGCATTCCGTTTGTTAGTTTTTTCCTCACGACTTTGACGGCTGCCAGCACGACAGGCAGGTATGAGACATGTACTGACAGGACCGTGACAACCGCTTCCCTCGCTGCAGCTTTGTGTCAATTCGACAACTACTTGCTTACACACAATAACACTACCTTGCAGTTATGCCACGTCAATAAATACACCGGATAGAGCCGGTTCTCACAGTACGACAATTGTAATGTTGTACCAAGATAACTGGTGTTGTTGTACTGTGATGAATGTTATGATCAAAAACTCAAATTAAAAACGGCATGTTGCTGTGACGAGTATTTTCCGTTGGGTATGTTTGGAACACTATGATCGGCCCAGGTAACTTTTAGAGACTGGAGGTCATTTTGGATGGATTCACACCAGGCTATCAATCAACTTGTATTAATCTCTGTTGCAGAAAATTGCCAACATTAATTGTCATATGCAAATCTGTGTGACGTTTATAGGTCAAACAGGCCTCTAAAGTCGCAATAAAACACTGCCAATGAAGACGAAGGCATAACAGAATGTCAGGTCTGTATGAGCAAATCTCTGGCAGCGATGTTGGAATGATTTTATGAGCGTGTGCTTGTTCACATTTGTGAGTGTGTTGATAAAACACTGCACTTATATGGTAAGGAAAGTGTTGTAGCTCTTTTCCTCAATGACCAAAGTGCACAGAGTATTTGAAGATCCATTTGGTCAAGGTGTTGTGAGCGAAAGGAAAAGCAAAGTGTTCCAAGAAAAAACACATGTCTTTGTAAACACTAAGGGTTGGGAATTCAAACAGTCACAGTGTCAAGACGCAAAAATTATAAACACACCAATGTACAAGCACAGAAGCATGAATCCAATAACGAGACACATTTCCAAAGTCTTCAAATAGAATCCATCTCCATGAAAACAGAATAAACAACGAGTGGACACACTGACAGAGTCCTTGAAGACATTATAATGAAACAACATAGAAAAAAAACCTAGAGTTGATCGATGAAAGGACCCGCAGGACATTATAAGCGATAAATAAAAACCAGGAGATAAAGATATTCTCATTCTTACCCTTGAAACAGTGAGGGGCATGCTGAAGTCCTTCCCACCCTGCAGTCTGAAGCCCCATGGTGCCGGGCCAGCTAGGGTAATGCTGTAGACGTTCATGGCCTTGGGTAAGAAATAAGGAGAAATAAAACAACACACCTTATTATTCTGATAGCGCTGGATGCATGGTTAAATCATTCATTTTTCGGTATCAAACAAGTATTCCAGGTGCCGCTTGAATACATTTGCATGGAATGGTTCCACACAAATTAGCAGCAAAATGATATTGATTCGTCACCAAGATATTCTTTTGCTGCTTATAAGCGCGGAACCATTCCTTGTTAATGTATTAGAAGCAAAGTGATATCGTCACCAAGATATTTTTTTCTACCCAGAACAGGTGTAGCCGGTTCAAATTCTGATTAAAATGTATCATTAAAAAGGTAGGTGATGCGTGCAAATTACTTGTCAGACGCAGTTAAATTATGCCCATTTGTGCAAGAAAGTGATAAACATTGATTCCGACACGGCAGGGGGAATTCACTATATTTCCCAGGTAGGAACTTCATTTGTGGGAAAAGTGTCAGAAACCTATACCCCACAATGACCGTACATACAGTAAACAACGACAATATACAAGTATGAACCAATAGATAGACATACATTCATCATGAATTGAAACTATTTAAACCCATGCTGTTATGGATGTCCGAATCTAAAAACAAAATGAAAAATAAGGCCAATGTCATTTTAAGAACCAAGGGCAACTTGAGACCCAGATCAATGTGGCTGGTGCTCACCAAGTGATTCGCAGGCCAGCACCACTGACCTCTGTACCTGTAACCCCACTCCAACTCATGCTCCTCCCCCAGCCCCATGTCGAAAGGTACCAGCGCTCTTTATGACAATTTGGCTACCTACGGATGTGCCCATGCAAACCTACCTTAAACTGTGGGACTGGCCAACAGCCCAGACCAAGGAGAAGAGTAAAAAGCGGGTGAGCTTAGGCAAGCTGACTTTTGTGCTATAGCTCTCTCTTGCTCACTCTGTTGGCAAACCCAACCCCCCCCCCCCCCCCCACACACACACACACACACACACACATTCTTTTTTTTCTTGCGACACAGGCAAGCCCTTGCCTCTACACTCCTCAGAGGCTATATAAGGAATGTAAATCTACACCAAACTATTTCAGCCCAACACCCCCATGAGTCACAGAGGGAAGGGGGGAAAGAGAGAGAGAGGGAGAGAGGGAACGACTACTCTACCTAAGGCACCAGAATTGCACACAAAAAAGCACAACAACCTAATCTATTCCATTATATCCTACTGTATTCTGTAATATGCTATTCTATTCAGTTCCACAAGAAAGCATAAAGGAAACCCCATGAACTACAACCGTTTAATATACTCGCAAACTTGAAAGAAAGAGCAAAGTAAAACTATACCAGCAATTAAGTTGTTCTATCCTCCTAATTGTAAAAAGTACTAGGATTGACTGATAGTAACACATACCAAGAATACAAAGAATGATGAGGAAAAAACGGTGGCACTACATTTAAAAAGGTCTATCTCATATCTCTCTCTCTATATATAATACTTGGCTAGAGCTTTTATAAAAGGATTATATTTCACATTATATCTATAAAAATGGGTTGCCTAGAAGTAAGCCTACTAATGCCGTGCATACAAACACAAAGTGGGTTATGCACAAGACAACTTAACCAGAGACTAATTTATGACCTCCTACTAATAGTAACAGAGGTAGAAGGATCTTAGCTGTTGTTTCCTTTTTAAGTTAACTCGGTGTTGATTCCTCGATGTCTGTTCCACATTTTACAGGACATCAAATCAATAGGAAGGAAAACATGGAAAACGAAGTGTACCAAAGCTATAACATGGCTATGACATTACTGAATCGATGACATTTTAAAGAAAGCATATTAGGTGACAGTGTCAGGAGCCCATACGTTTAGAAAAATATATGAACCCCTATAGATACACGGAGAAGGCCTACTGATTATGATATCTACATTATTCACACAGCATGTGAATGAGGTCAAGCCCGCAACATAACGAAGACCTATTGGAAATGAATGAATGGACATGCTGAACCAATGACCCGCGACTAAAAGAGCAGACATGCGAATAGCGAAGTAAAGGGGAGAGATAACTTTACCAGATACCCAGTAGGCCTATCTCTCGTAAATGTATACATTGAAGACCTAAAATAAACCTGGACGAGCTCGAAGCCCAACGTTGGCGACTCGCCTACCCCCGAAAAATAACGAACAAACCTCGAATTCAAGTACGTCGATCATCTAATAAAGGATGTGGACGACACTGGGACAAACACGGCGAACTTAGGAAAAGTTTTTTCTCAACCGCTTTGGGCCTGTAGAAGAACAGCCGTCCCGTCACTTTCTCCACGAACTGGACGGTGTTTTAGAAAAGTCAACCCGTCTCCAAGACGCGAACTTCAGCCAAACGTGTTAGTTGAATCTTTACCATGCAATAAGCCCATCGGATACATGCAGAAAAACGACATGCCTACCTCTTGTCCCTCTCTCTGTTCTTCGCCAGACATCGTAGTGCTACTTTTGTCTGGATGTCGGATGAAGACTTCAATCAATATCAGTAGGGGCTGTAGACCAGCCTTTCGGACTTCCTTAAAGCAGACGTCAGAGAGGAACCGTGGATCCCTTCTTGAGCAGCAGCGATCATTCCCTGAAATTCCCTTTATGAGCCGACGGTAACGTCAGCAGGTCACATGGGCCATGTCTACATTTCTCACTCATTCTGCATGTGTTATGTATACGTGTATTGATGAACAGAAGGAAACATAACATAATGACAAGCAAGGAGCCGTTCACAGGCGGTGGTTGTTTCAATAAGAGGTAGTACTAAGATTATATACATTATATATGAGTATAATTCAGTTTGAGTGGGCTTTAGAATATACAACACTGCCCTCTAGCATAGTGCTTTTACAAAACATATTCTGTGTATATGAGAGGAAATGCGAGAGTAATGTTGTGAGACATAGAAAAAAATATGCTGCTAAGAACATATCTCCACTAACCTTACTGAAGTAAAAAAAAATCATGTAATACATATTAAAAATTATTCAAAATATGGCTTCTGCTAAGAAAATGTAGGTGTTCTCACCAAAAACAACTATTGACATAGTATAAATCAGTGTCCTTCATGAGTTATTGCGTTGACCTCTTTCCACCAGCAGATGGAGACAGAGTCAGGCGGAGTGGGCGTCCTGCTCCATCACTTGACTCCAGACTGGTTGAGCGAGTGAAGAAATCATGAATCATCACTCAGGATTATAACCCAATACATACCAGACCGTGGTGGCTTATCATATACAATCTTCACACCTCTTCAAAGTCACACCATTTGTGTCTAGTATCTAGTGCATATATATACATCGGTCTTTTTTTTATTACAATTGTGTGCACTTATTAGTCCTTCAACAGTCCGTGGGATCGCCCTGCTCACCGCGCCTAGCTGGTGTCCAACTGGACTACAAACTTCACTTGTGTGGAAAAGATGGCTGACAACGGAGTGCACACCACCGAGGAGGACCCTGCCGCCGCTTTCCTGGCTCAGCAGGAGAACGAAATCGCGGTGATCGAGAATGACGACGATGGGTTCGGAGCCCTGGAAGGAACCGACGGCGAGCAGCCTCCCCAGGAGCCCCTCTACGGTCCGTGTTGTGAAGCTAGCGTTAGCTCACAAGTCACTTAGCTTTAGGAAGCCCTGACTGACGCCGGGCTGCTAAACTACCGATGGGTTGAATTGGCATGGTGGTAGTGACATGAATACATTTAGAAATGTTGTTCCCCGTGTTGTTATGTGGTAACGTTACATTTTGACAGCACTATCAGATGGTAGCTATACTGGCGCTAGCTCGCCTAAGGTGATACGTGTTAGCACGTTAGCTTGCTTGCTAGCGGCGACCTAGTTTGACACTCTATCATCCATTGTGAATAGATCTCAACCGCTGTGTACACGTCCCTCAAATCGTGTTATATGCAATAAGAACGTATGGTTTAAACATAATTCTTGATAAATGGTTTCTCTTCCGGGTACTATAAAGAAAAAAGCCTGTTTAAAGGGGGAGGCATTTGCCATGTCACGTCATCAGTGACCAAACAGGTGCATCTACATTTTTTTTGCCCCCAAAGAAAATACACATCTCTCAAAGTGACAGTTGCGGAACTTCTTATTACCTGAAAACAACCTGGATTGTAAATTGTCTCTAAAGATACGCTTGTTTCTATCTTTTAGACGGTTTTGGAGAGGAACCTGCCATAGTCAACGGGGATATGTTCCCGGTAAGTTTGTTTTCTTTTAAATATAACTACAACCTGCTTTTCCCTTTCCTCCAAGATGTTGATCTTAAAATCCGTTTAAATAATTCATGACATGCTCCAATACAATAGTGCTTATTATAACTCGGAAAATATGCAAGTGAGTGCTCAATTTATTCACTAAGCAGTGATTGATTGCTGATGATGCAGAGGAGTACATGACATTTCCCCGCACATCCCTAACAGGAGTCCAATGGCCCAACTGACAGCTATGCAGCCATCGCTCAGGTCGATCAGCTGAGGCAGGAGCCGGAAAGCCTACGCAAGTGGAGGGAGGAACAGAAGGACCGCCTCGAAGAGCTCGGTAGAGAAAACACAGCAGATCTGCTGATATTTTTACATTGCAGTCAATATTGGATACTGACCCGTCTCACACCCTCTTGTAGACAAACACGGCATCACATGCTAACGTGGGTCTCTCCTCTTGCTCTTCAATAAGACTCAGCCTCCAAGACGGCTGAGGCGGAGTGGAAGGAGAAGGCCAAGAAGGAGCTGGAGGAGTGGCACGTGCACCAGAATGAGCAGATGGAGAAGAACAAGGCGAACAACAGGTAAGAAGCCCTTATGGGTCACCTGCTCTTCGGACAGGTGTGAAGGCAAATTCATTTATTGGATACCTGCCGATGGTTATATCGAAAGGTTAATGAGAACATGATTCAATATTGTGTGAAATGTGTTGGAAGGATTTTATTCTTCTACTCTGACCAAATCCTAGCATTCATTTGCGGTTATCTTCACTCTCTGAGAGTTATCTGAGTTTTCTGTGATATGTTAGGTCTTTTATGTGTTTTTATTTCTTTCAACATTTTCCCATTCTCAATTCTTCCTGCACATTAAACTAACCTCTCCTTTTCCTCAAACTTTCCAACAGACTCTGCCCAAGTCTTGCACGGTATCACTCTGCACCTAGTCCAAACCAGTTTCCGCTGCTTCCATTCGAAGCACTGAGAGAAATACCGCGATGAGATCTTACTAGGCTGATGTTTACATAACCAAAATGAGCAGGATAACAAACAGGAAGGCCTTTGGCTGAAAGGGAGTGGAGTGTATGATTACAGTGAATGTAAACCTTTAATTTCTACCTTTCACAATACAATTTAGTCCAATGTAGCTGACTTTGGGGGTCATCCATTCGAGATATTGTCATTTCAAAACATAATTGGAAAGATGCATGCAGATACTCATACTACAAATAGCAGGTTTAACACCTTTTGTCTATCCACCTTCCGGCCCTTTTAACCAACAGCCAGGACACTGTTCTGCGTCATGTGCTTCTAGACTCATCTCATCAGTGATGCTTCTCTCATTTCCTTAAAATAACCTTCAAGCTTGCCCTTAATTGCTTTTGTTGTTTGTATACACTTACTGTTTTCCTGTCTCCTTTTCCTTCTGCTTTCTCTGCCTTGCCTACGCACTAGGATTGCCGACAAGGCTTTCTACAAACAGCCCAACGCTGATGTTATAGGCTTTGTGTAGGTTTAGAAATTCCTGTTGCTTTTATGTTGTATTAGAACCAAAAACCTTTTAGTTACTAGTACTCCCTAGTTCCTAGTACTCACTAGTCCCCTTGTTCGCTGGATGCATGTCTCCAAAAGTCATGTTGTACTGCATTTACTGTTATCTTAAAGCATCATAAAAATCCTTTTGAGCCAATGGGCTTTCTCATGAGCATTTGCAAGAATTGCATGAGGGGACTTTTCATCATAAGGTGTATTAGGGTGGACTCACACTAGGCCATCTGGCCGTGGCCGTTTTCACACCTAACCATGCTCAACTGGCCCCATTGTTCTCTGGCCTGCACTCACACTAGGCCATCTGGCCGTGGCCGTTGGCCATCGCAACTGTGGCCTGGCCACGGTAAGCTCTTGTACATATGTCATCACGTCGTAACACGTCATCACCAAGCGTCCGCTGCATGGACCATAATAAAGTCTGCCGACAGTCAGAGTTTTAACAACAATGGACAACAACACAGAGAACACAGTTCGCACTTTGCTGAGTCTGTTGCTTATTTGGAGCCGAAATGCCCAAATGGCTAACAGACACTCGACTTCTCTATGGGACCAACGTGAACCAACAGTTGAACCGCTTGACGCCATGTTTACCGTTTATTGGGGAAGAAGGCTCGTCGCCTTTATTATGTCCATGGTCGTCACATGGACTATACGTCATCCAGCTCAGGTTGCGTAGCCGTGCGTGTGCGCGTGTCGGCTCATTAGCATCTGTACCGCGGCGGCCCGTACCGTAGCAGCACACCTCTCCCAAGTGGCCAAATTGGCCTGGCCTGTCCAGACTGGCCACACTTACACTGGCAGATTTGAGCACGGTTAGGTGTGAAAACGGCCACGGCCAGATGGCCTAGTGTGAGTGCACCCTTATAGTATGTTCAAATGATAATCCGTTTCTCCCATCATAAGCCTTCACTTACATCTCTTTTCTGTTCCCGTGTGTCTGGCAGAGCCTCAGAGGAGGCTCTGATGGCGGAGAGTGACGGAGGAGACACCGGAGCCCTAGGGACCGAGTGGGAGCGGGTGGCCCGCCTCTGTGACTTCAACCCCAAGACCAACAAGCAGGCGAAGGACGTGTCTCGAATGCGCTCGGTCCTCATCTCCCTCAAACAGACGCCACTCGTTCGCTAGTGCACTCATTTCATCCATTTAACAATGCCTTTTTTTGATTTTCGCTTTTTTTTTATTGAGTTAGCATCACACAAATGTATATCCTGCATAACTTTTGAGGCGTTTTCCTGATATTTATAACATTTTGAAAAGCAGACCGGTATGTTACAAAATTGTTGATGAATGACACCTCGCTGGAATGGGAGAGAAGATAGAAGTCTGTTCAATTTGGGTGGTCATCCTTTAGCTTACCATAGCTATACTGAAGTAAATATTGTTACTGTATAAAGTTCTCCTTTTACTTTGCCCTTGCATTTAACAAAGTTACTATGTTAATTGACCGCATGCTTTTGCCAATTTTGATGTGCCGTGTTTTTTTTTTTATAAATTAGCATTTTAGGTCAATTAATTTTTATTGAGGTTAAGTCAACCATACAGGAAATAGATTGTAACCAGTTCTGCCTGTTGGGAAAGAAAAACATAACATGCTGTTATAATTTGCTGTCTGGATTCCCGAATTACGTTTCAAATCTCGAGAAATGTAAACGATCCAAGCATGTGGCCTTTTTAATTCTGACCTGCTACTGTTACCGTTTTTGTTTTGAGTCAAAAACATGTTAATATTTGATTAGAAATGCAGCAAGGGTTTTCACAACATGTACACAATCTTCAACAATAATTTGCATTCTTAAAGGGGTTTTCATTGGATTCAACCAACTTAATTGAAAATGTTTTGTCCAACACTAAGTTAAAATGTAATTTTAAGAGCAATGTAAATGTTTATTTCAGTAGAACAGCCTATGTAGTCATGTTTAACATGTTGCCTATATGGCCATTATGATTACTGAGGGGGAAAAACTATTTTAAGCGAACTGGAAAGAATAAAAATGACGGAATCACATTTGACGTTTAATTTACTGAGTCACACTAACAGGCCATCCCACGCTGCTCTCAATGGTGTTGCATTCTATCAAGAGCTCTTACGGAAAACCTAAGCTGTTTATTCATATTTTCTGAAACTGATGTAATAACGGAATGCAGACAATTCTATTGCATATAGATTTTAATGTTGCAAATTTATTACAAAAAGCAATTAACATTTGATCAATTGTGAAGGATGAAGTCGTTCCAAACCATTTGGTTTATTTAACAACATTCATGTATCAGTAGATTCTATTTACATCCGTTAATAGTGATAGAATTAACTTGATCTCTATATATTCATAGGCCTTGGCATATACTTTGTTCCCTTCATTGCTTGGGTTTCAGCTGAGTTGCAACAACTCCAAATATTATGGCAAATACAGTAAAGCCTTGAGCAAAGATTCGCCCTCTCATCAACATCTGGGACTGCCTGGTTTTGCCTTGATGAAAAGCACGGAGTCCATACGCTAGGGCTCCGGCTGTTCCAAGACAACCTGGGAGAGAAGACACCAGGTTACTTACGGTACAGGACAAAGAAAAGTCAATGTCACTTTGAGATGAAATTAAATTAAAACAAGGTAAATTCATTAAACCCATACACACTACCACACCGTAGAATATACACAAATATGTATCCACGTAATGTGTTTAACCAGTTACCAGAAGATGCTGTTGTCAGAAAACCAACTTTGATCGCGCAGCACACATTGTACTTTAGTTGAATGACCAAAAGAGTCTGCTTCGGTAGTTCACTGGCGTAGTCACCAGCCAGCTGATTGAGTTTATGCAACTCACCTATGGGGACGAATGGATTTTCTTTTGTTTTTCGGAGCAGTTTTTCCTTGAACGTCTCGTCCTTTCGCCTCGACACTGGTGTAAACCCTTCAATAACCGGAGGCTTGGAAAAATCAAACGGCATTCCCCCCGATTGCTGTGTTATTGGTGAATTGACGACCGCGGGAGTAGACGCAGCAGCCATGACTGTCTTGGATGTTTCCGGATGTGACGTAATATGTTCCCACGACTGAAGGACCCAAATGGAAATAGAAAAATTGTCCAATGATGCGCGATCACTTATTTTCTTTTATTCATATATATATATATATATTGCAACACTTGTAAGAAATCCTATAAAAAATAGATCGTTCCGTGTGTCCATGTGATGAACTTGTTTTTGGCACCAGGTGTGGCAATAGCTAACTAAAATCGTTGTCCGTTGTCTGATATCGCTTACTTGGCACTATTTTGGTTGAACAGGAATAACAATCCTTACTTAATCTGCAGGTCAGCCCGTTGTTCTATAATTCATACGCAATTATTTATTTATATATTTATTTATTTAATTAATTATATAATTCATCATCAATCATTTAATAGTGTGTGTGGAGATTCATGGGTTGAAAGAAACACAATTTCGTGGCCTGTGTGATTTGTTCATCGTCTATGTCATCACACTAGAATTGGAGATGGATGACCTTCACAGGGGCTTGGACGATTTCCTCCTAAAGCTTATTGAATGGTGCCTCCTTACAGGGACGTCATCTCTTTCACGCTGTTAATGTTATTTATTTTTTTCATTTGTAAGGACTTAGTTAATTAACATTTAGCAAATGGAAGGAAGAGTGCTATATTAATAAAGGTGTTTCATATTAACTCAACGTCGTCAGTGAGGCTCAAAGGGCTTCAGCAGGTCCGGCACCTCTGTTGCTAGGAGCGAACAGGCCAGCAGGGTGACCTTGGGATCCTCCACCATGAAGCCCTCCCTTGTAAGCTACAAAGCTGGGCAAGGCCTCGTTCAGCCTCTTTTCAGGGGCCAGTAAAACTCCATGCCCAGCTGGACCTTTTAAATTATTAAATACATTTGAAATTAGCTGGGACTATTTATCCACCCCTTCATGCATGCTAATATTGGAATGGCTTATCTATGCATGTACTAGCATCTACCCTATTATTATCGTCTTGAGTTGAAGTTACTGTAATCACAGTTTACCGAGTCGCAATCTCCTTTTGTTGGCTGTCAGGGAAGTGGGACACCAGTAATGACCCCAGGTCCACAAACAAGGCTCTGGCCCCTAGCTCCTGCAGTCTCTCCTTGTAGGGAATTGTCGAGTTTGTCTGTCGACCCAGACTGTATCTGCCAGTGTCTGAACAGGGCCTTTTCCCCCAGAGAGATAGGAAATGGTAGTCTAGTGCAACAAGATTTCCAGCCATGACGGCGTCTACTATTGAGGTCACTACCTTGTTGTCCTTGCCAACAAAGTAATTATCTTAGATCCACCGTGTCCTTGTTTGTGCCACGGGTTGGCGCTACTTGGCGAAGAACTGACCACTCATTGCTCGATTATTCTTGGAGGGGTGCATCCAGATGGGCTCAGGGGTCAACTGACTGAAGTGCTTGTTCTCCATTACATTCTCCATCCTTGGAGCTGATATACTTCACTACTTTACTATCCATCTATATTCAATCAGTTTGTGTGTGCAAATAT
This sequence comes from Gadus chalcogrammus, assembly GCF_026213295.1. Lineage (NCBI taxonomy): Eukaryota > Metazoa > Chordata > Actinopteri > Gadiformes > Gadidae > Gadus > Gadus chalcogrammus. The sequence continues at coordinate 14,760,078 of NC_079421.1, read as the reverse complement.
TAATTGCATTAGATGAGTGCAACAGTATACTGAATATTATTTAGTAAATAGAAGTATCTCATCTGTCTGGTGCACTAGACTAAAAAGGTCATTCGATTTATTTCAATAAACCCAAGCATAAGCAACACCTTTGCTGTCATGACGGGACTGGAAAATAAATCAGAATTAAAAACCTAAAGTGGTTAAGGATCTTCGAAAGTTCAGCCTTAAAAAAGTATTTAAAATAAATGATATTCATCCGATTGGTTCAATAAAAAAAATAGGTGCCCCAGAGTTGAATAAAAGAGAACACATGATTACTTTTCAATCTTTTTATTGAATATTAAGGTAAATATTTCACATTAATACAGGCTACATAAAGTAGAGCCACTATACGACATGAAATTTACTCTCATTTTAACCCTTTTTAGTATGTAAACAAGTATACATGTTTTTACCACTCTAAAAGGTTCTGATTTCTTTCGCTCTTTAGGTAATCATCATCTAGTTCTGGGCTGAGTTTAAATAGGTACGTCACGTTGAGCCCCTCTGCAGCCAGAGAATGGTGTAATGTGGGTTTTAAGTCAAAATCGCTAAACTACGCAGAGAATGGATCCTGTTGAACAAGTGATCACGCATGTTTTGTTTGCAGACATCGTCGGGACCCCTTGTTAACGGCCCTCGCACCAACATGTTATATTTTTCTTATTCGAGATAGGCACATCAAAGAATGGTGTCAAGAACTAATTCCTCCAATCCATCAGCCACTGCTCTGCACTCTCTCGTCTACTAAAGTTAACATCTCTTGCAAAATCGTATTTTTTATTTTATATTTGTCTTAAGTCGATCTTTTGTTGTCAGTTCAGAATTTTCATGTTTTGCACTGTGGATCATGCGTTTGTGCATTTGATTGCCGTCGACGCCCCATCTTAATTGACGTGGTTCAGGTGAACGTTGCCCACGTGAGGCGCCCAGGTACCGGGCCACACCTGCATTGTGGGAGAGAGAGAGGGAGAGAGAGCGAGGAGCCGGATGAGAGATTGAATGTTATGGCGAAGATCATAAACATCATTAAATAGACTCAGTGACTCACTGCAGTAATAAAACAGGCTCTGTTAACCAAGCATATAAAGGGACTTTACCTGCTGCTGGTCGGAGTTGTCTGCGTTGTTTGGGACCACCTTGATAATGGGGCTCCATGCCGGGTCACCGGCGTGCAGGCCATTGTACATGGGTCCCCCCGGCCCCTCGGCCATCGTTGGATGGGGGGGCAGCATGGTTCCTCCATACATCGACATGGGCATTCCCTAAGGTACCACATCGGTAAAAAACGTCATGAATAACCACTCAATTCCATTGTGATAGTTTCAGTCTGATGGTTGTGTGTACAACAGTTACCTTCGGGAAGTCCATGTAGCTGTTGGCTATGTGCTGGGGCTGGTGGTAGCTGTTGGCAGGGTTTGCAATGCCAGTGTCGTCCTGCTCCATGGGCTGGTGCTGGGAGAATGCTGACTGCTCAGCCTGCAGCTGGGGGTGCATCATGTGGCTGCTCATGAGGGGCTGGGACCAGCCAGACATGGCCTCTGTGACAGGGAACGCACAAGGCCAGCTTCAATCAATCTCAAAGTCTCATAAAACGGCATAATAGGAATTTTAGGCATATTGACGGATCAGGGTCGAAGTTTGTTAGAAAGGCTATAATCAAACATTTACCTGACTGATCTAAATTATGGCATTACAAGGCTATCAATCCGAGAGACTATGAAAGTCCGGCAAATATATATTTCCTTTTATTAAATCGCTCAAGCCTTGCTAAACCCAATCGACTCATACTCTAAGCACCAACATCATACAAGCTCCTCCTCTCACCTGAAGCGCTTCCCACACCAAAGGACCAGATGCCGCCCTGCCCCACCGACGCCGTGTAGCTGGTGGTGAGCAGGGGAGTGTTGACCGAGCCCGTCTGCCTGATCCGGGCCAGCCGCTCTGTGCCGATGGGCGGGGGGACCTTGCGGTCCTGTTGCGAGGAGTTCCCTTGCTTAGGCTGGGGAGGGGGGTTCACGGAGGACGCAGAGAGGGCCGAGGACGACACTGTGGAGGGGGGGGGCACCGGAGACTCGCCTGGGGGAGGAGGTAGAGGCGTGAGTAGATATAGTGAGTGCACAGCCATAGTAAGGCTTTTGGTGTCCATCGATGCCTCGCTGTTGTGCTCGACTAATCGTATCCAAAATTTCGAGGGGGCTATTCCCCACTATCCACGGAGCCTGAGGTATATACTACACGTGAACACTCCAAAAATAAACAAGAACACTTTTTGCCGGGATTTTTTTGTTTTTACTGGCGGGTTATTTGTTTTTATTATCGCGACTGTCACGCAATATCCCGAGTTTGAGGTCTCAATCATGGGATATTGCCCAATATCCCGAGATAGCGAACCCAATCAAATTGCGCCATCTTAGGAGGTTGACCTGTAGCAAATACTAAAATATGACATCTAAGGTGTATGAGGCAATGTGAAGTGTGGAGCGTAATAGGGAGGACACATACCTGACGTGGCGGCACTCCAGGGGTGCGGGGAGAAGTGCTGTCTGCTGAACGAAGGTGCGCCCACCCCTGTATGCCCATGCAGGAACACAGGGCTTCCAGAGATACTGGTGGCATAGCTGGTCAACGCTGGAGGAACACACACACACACACACACACATCAACATCAGCCTGAGCAGAAGCAGCCTTCAGTCAACTGAAGACCTTTGTGTTCTCAGCCGGTATGGGCCAGTCGTGGGCGGCTCCGGATCATTACCGATGGGGCTGTTGACCATCCTCTGGGACGCCGAGCGATAGCCGGGGGCCTTGGAGCCATCCTGTTGTGGGGGAGGCATCATGCTCTCCATCTGGCCCATGCCCATGTAGGCCGTCTGGGCCGAGTAGGACTGCTCTGGAGGCGACCGGGCGGGCAGGTGGCATGCGCCCCACACCTGGTTGTTCCCAACCTGCAGGAAGGTCAGAGAACAGCGGGGAGACAAATGAGTACACAAAACTCATGAAGGCGGTTTAAGGCCTAACTGGACTACTGTACAATTTTAAGTGTCCCATTGCCAAGTGTGAAATGCATTCTGGACCAAAGGAAGCAGACACTCACTTGGTTGTTGTTGTCGAAGATGCTGCTGAAGTTGAAGAGGCCGGCTGGACCGAAGTTGTGCGGCATCTGCTGCTGCTGCTTGCCTTGGTTGGGGCCGTGCTGCATCTGGGAGCCGTTCATCATCCCCAGGTTAGAGGACACCTGGTGGGGGCCGGGAGCCTGGGGAGGCAGGTTGGACTGAGATCCCTGCGTATGCTTAGGCGGCTCTTGCTGCGGATTGAGCGGAACAAACACCGACTGCTGCTGCTGCTGCTGCTGCTGTTGCTGCTGCTGCTGCTGGGCCTGCTGCTGCTGCTGCTGCTGCTGGGCCTGCTGCTGCTGGGCCTGCTGCTGCTGGGCCTGCTGCTGCTGGGCCTGCTGCTGCTGGGCCTGCTGATGCTGCTGATGTTGTTGCTGCTGATGTTGTTGCTGCTGCTGCTCCTGGTTGGAGTAGTACTGCCCGGGAGGCTGCATGCGGTGAGAGACCCTGGGGGCCGGCGCGGAGAAGTGGGGTACAGTGTTGTTGGGGTGCGTGTGGGTGTGCGAGAGGACCGGGGCAGGAGCCGTGTGGTGGTGGGAGCCCTGCTGCTGCTGGGGCGGCAGGAGGGGCGGCGGGGCCTCTGAGGACGCCACAGAGGACGGAGGCGGTGCCAGGTGCTGCCGGGGCTCGGGTTTGGGCGGGAGGACCATGGAGGGGGCCGTGAAGGCCGCCGAGCTGATGCTGTCGCTCGCCGAGATGGGCGGGTGCTCCAGGGGCAGGGAGGGCTTCTCCTTCCCCTGGGGGCCCATGGCGCCGGACTCCGTCTTGGGCGCCTGGAGGAGGGGCTGTGCGACGACCCCGAGGGGAGGCTGCGAGGCGCCGGGCGTTGCCGCGGCGTGGTGCACCGGAGAGCCCAGGCTGCGCGCCGCGTTGCCGCCGCTCATCCCGGCGGCGGAGATGGGGTTGACGCCGGCAGGCTTGGCGTCGGGGGCGAAGAGCTGTTTTCTGACGGAGGAAGGGGTGGGCCCGCTGGGCTGCGGGTTGTAGGGCGTGGGGTTGGGCGTGTGGGGCGATCCCGGGGCCGGGGACGAGTGGGCGTTGGGCACGCCGGAGCCGGCGGGCAGGCCCACCGAGCCGGGCTCGCCGTGGGCCGCGGAGCCGGAGCGCGCCTGGCCGGCGGCGCCGCTGCTCCCGCCGTTGTGCTTGGGGGAGCTGTTGGCGCTGCCGGGGCTCACGGGCCGCACGGGGAAGGGACCCCATGTGCTGGCCGCCGGCGAGAAGGTGCCTCCGAACTGGGCCATGGGCAGTCGGGGATGCCTGATCTGGTGCATGGTCTGGGCGGCCAGCAGAGCCAGCTGGGGATGGGCGTAGGCCAGCGGCAGGGACACGGGGAAGGGCTGCCTCACTCCTCCCGACAGCCCCTTGCCCATCTTGCCGCTCGCCTGAGAAGATGCTGCGGCGGCGGCGGCGGCGGCGGCAGACGACTGGAAAGAGACGCCCGTGGACGTGACCAGGGAGCTCAGGCCCTTGGGGCCGCCGGCGGAGCCACTGTTGACCCCTGTGGCGCTGGCGAAGGGCACAGAGGAGCTCTTGGAGCCCGGAGCCCGGATGTGGTTGCGGGGGATTAGATCCTCGAGCTCTTTGGCCGGGTCTTGGATCAGAGCGTTGATCAGCTGGACCGCGTGCCTTGTAGACTCCGTGCCACCTCTGGGGGGGGAATAAAATTAAACGTTGCATTAAAGATAAAATGTAACTCTTGTTACAATTCAGAGATCTACGGTCTAGCTACCTTAGCTCAGAAGTCCCTTCATTTGTGTTTACTTCAGGAGTTGTGGTAAAATAAATATCTATGGGAGAGTTGGATCAACCACATTTTCTACAAAGCCTCTATTGTGTTGGACTTGGACACAATCGCTTTAAACAAAGTTAAAGTTGGACAAAATGAAATGACACGTGTTCACCACCAGGTGGCCCTGGCTGGGCCTACAGTTGTTAATTGAGACTTATGACGTGAAGCCATGCAACCTTCCAGTCAACTTTCCAAATCAGGTCACTTAAACTGTGTGCCTATGGTTCTACTTCACGTTTCAAAGTGGAAGCATTTTAAATTAACATTGAATTTAAAAGTTATATATAACTGGTGAATGTCAGGGAAGCCAGTAGAGCCAGCCCCTTTACCTGAGTTGACCTCTTTGAGCGTGGTGATTCAAAAGGACGAGCTTGGTTTCTTATCATTGCCTACTCTGTAGAAAGATTAATTGCCATGTTTTCCTCTTTCTCCCACTAATTATTTCCAAGGATGTATTCAGAACAGTTTACAGGTAAATGTACTCATGCTGGCATAGTAGGCAACCAAGCTTTCTAATAACAGATTACTCTGGCATGTTTATCCATGTTTGATTAATATTCAGCAGTGTTTCCTATATAATTGTAATGGTAGATTGCATACATTTTTTAAGTACTATTATTTACTGCATTTCGTTTTTTAATCCTTTTATTTGCCTGAATAATATACATAAAATCCCGGCACAAAGTGTTATCTTGTTTGTAAAAAAAAAAAAAAAAAAAATGCAGTTAATAATAAATTGTATGCAATAAAAGTTGCCAATGTCATTGCCAACAGAGAGACCCTTAATTACTGCAGAGTAAGACTTAGAAATGTTCTTTGGTAGAATGCCCTCTAGTGGGCAGAATGTTTAACAGTGGCAATGAATAAGCCTGTGTACTATTTTCTGTCAGACATCTGAACACTTGTGGCTGACATATGCAGACCGATATTTCTCAGGCCTTTTCATACATACTGAATCAAGTGCGAGTCAAATAAATCAAACCCCCAGCTCCATGCCTTAAGCCTAATCGCTCAGCGGTGGGCGTCCCCCTCCTACCTGATGGTGATCATCCTCTCGCCGTTCTTGTCCTTCTGCTTGTCCACGTCGATGTGCGCCCCGGTGACGTCCTGGATGGCCGTGATGTTGCAGCCGCCGCGGCCCATGATGCGGGACACCACCGAGGCGGGCACCGAGAGCTTCTTGGACCTGGAGGGACACACACCCGGGGGTTTGCTGCGTGAACGTGTGAAGACATGGTGAAACGTGTTAAAAAATAGGAAGTGAAGAGGCACCAGGCAGTTACTTATTTTACGTGGCTTGTAAAAACTGACCCTTTAACAGACTGTGGCGGTGAGGGCATGAATTTAGTGTTTCAGAATTTACAAGACGGCAAAGGGTGGAGGTGGTAAAAAGGCTGCGAGGGAAGGAGGGGACGGGACGGTGGCGGTCTTTAGGGTTGCCAACTTGTATAGCGGCGTATACAAAACTCCAGAATACCGAAGCTATATAGATTAACTGTTCTTCCAAGGCTATTCTTACATATAAAAGTGAGACAGTCCTAACTAACTTAAATATCAACGATGACAGCCATCGTATAATAAAAACATGAATCCTCGTAATTCCTTATTCGTCTATTCAAATGTGCAAAGGTTTTTACATAATAGAGCCTGACACTCCCTCTACTTCCTATAGTCAACAGCAGGGGTCTTGCATTGTATGAAATTAACTAGTGTGTGATAATGTCATTTCAAAGACAAATCAGTGGAGAAACTTGTCAAATAATATCGCATTAAAACGTTATCTTCAAATTTCCCCTGATTACAAGGTTATGATCCGAGTGCCAATTTGCCCGATTAGGCTACAGGCCACCACTTCCTATAGTTAACATTGTGGGTGACTTACATTGTGTGACATTAACTTGTGTGTGATAATGTAATTTCAAAGACCAATCAGTGGAGAATCTTTTCAAATGTGAAATTATATATTGCATTAAACATTATATTCAAATTTCAATCTTACGTTTCGAAAGCCAACTTGCACCATTAGGCCACAGACTGTGAAAGGGTCTCAAGCTCACTCATTCAGTTTACAATAGTCATTTTAATTTCTTGTCACTTAACACACAAATACAATTCCCATTTTCATGTTACAATTCTAGACATACATGTTCAGCTTATATAACCTCCTTGTCCTTAATTGGTTAAAAATAGAGGTTTTGGGAAAAAGTATTTTATAAAATGATGTTAACTCAATAGCTAGGCTTTGAGTAAGTCAAGACACCATAATGCTAAGCTCAAACAGGTTTTTTGGACCCTGAAAAACCACTCAACAGGAGGCAACAGGGCGGCAACCTCCAATAAATAGTGTGATGAAATATTTCATAAATTGAACTAGGGCTGTAACGATATACCAACTCATGATTCGGTTTGTATCACGATTTTTGACCCACGGTTCGATACATCCCACGATTTTTTTTAATTTAAAAAGCATTTTATTTAAACAACACTTATATACTAGAGCCGTCAGTTAAACGCGTTATTAACGGCGTTAACGCAAACCAATTTTAACGGCGATAAAAAAATTATCTCGTGATTAACGCAATTATTTTATTTAAAAAAAATAAAAAAATAAATATTTTTTTTTTTCTTGGGCTCAAAACATAGAAGCAGTAGCCTGACTGCTATGTTCAAATGACATTTGTTCAAAGCAGTCGTTTAATTGCAGTATAGGCTCTTTTTTTGTATCGTCCTGTTTTGATCAGTATATGCCAATGTTGTTATCAATAAAAAATCATTTGCCCAAGGCAAGCCGATGCACTTCACCATGTTGATAAGAGAATTAAAATGAGAAGAATTATGGGACAAAAAAATCAAGGGATATTTAGCATAGAAAAATAATTTGCGATTAATCGTGAGTTAACTATGACATTAATGCGATTAATCACGATTAAATATTTTAATCGCTTGACAGCTCTATTATATACCAATTAACTTAATGTAATATCTAATAACAAATAATTTGGAACACTGAACAGATTTGAACAGAAAGAATACTATTAAAGTATAGCTAAATTAATAAATAAAGAACCAAAGATTGCAGTTGGAGGATGCTTGCAGGTAGGCAAAAACCCTCAACTAGTTTGGTTGGTTTAGTCAAATATCCTATTAGCGCTTCTTATTAGGCTATGTAGCTTAAATAATGACATAATCAGGCCGTGTAGAATGCAACATGTTTAATAGCCTAACTTTCAATAGAAGGGAAAAGACATGAACGTCCAACATGAACGTCGCAATAACGAGGCATAGTGTTACGAGTAGCGTATGTGTGTGCGCGAGAATGTCAGTGTGAGTATGCGTGTGTGTGAGTGACGTCAGCGAGTGAGTGGACGAGCGAGCAGAGCGAGCGGTAGCGTGTGTGTCTAGTGAAGAAGCGAACGAGTCCGGTAGAATGAAATACCCATCCTGTCAATTATCGGTGGCCGCTTCATTCCAACCTATGAGCAGACAAACTGCCGGTTAAATCACACAAAACAATACAGACAGGGATCACGCAGGCAATTTTTTTCACGCTTGGCCGACTCTGGATAAATGTCGTTCATATCGCATATGAGGACTTCAACGGCTGTGGAGAAATGCAATCCTCCGTAGCCACGGAGAGCTGTCATCACAGAGAGGGCATCTCGTCACATACTTACGGCATCGATAAGAGGGGGCGCAGTCAGCAGGCTATTATTTAGACAAATTATTAGCAAATTTCAATCTGACAATTTGACCGGAGAGAGAAAGGGCATATCGCGCTTCTGCCTTCTCACACCGCGAGACAGTTTCGTGGCTTTGAGTGTCGCGATTACGGTTTCGATACGCCTATCGTTACAGCCCTAATTTGAACATTGAAGATCCAGTTCCTAAAAAGCAAATATCTTTTTAAGTAACTGGATCTTAAAAAGGGTTTGGCCGTACTGCTCAGGGCGTGACTCTTGAGGGTGAAACAATGGCGACTGACCTTCGAACCACTTCCTTCCAGCCCTCTTCTCTCTTCTGCCCTCTCTTGGGGCTGGTGAGGCTGAGCTTGCTGTTGGGCGAGGTGACGGGCAGCGACATGGTCTTGAACGGAGAGGGCAGGGAGCTGGTAATCGAATCGCTCATGTCCGGAGCTCTGGAGGGAAAAAAATAACCCCAGATTAGCACTCTATGTAGCACTGAGGAGGGAGCCGGAGTCGTGTAACATTAGTCAAGAGATAGGGACAAAGAGGAGAGGACAGAGCGCGTGCGTCGGTAACTCACCTCTGCGTGGGCTTTGAGATTGAGACGGTGACCTTGTTGTCGGCCTTGCTGTTGATGCTGCTGCTGTGTAACTGAGGGCAGTGCCTCTTCTCCGGGCCGGGCATGGGGCCCTGGGAGTGGAGCGGTGCCGAGAGGGAGGGGGCCGAGCAGGAGGAGGACGAAGACGAAGAGGAAGACGAAGACGAGGCGGACGACGGGAGGTCGGGGAGGTAGTTCAGCTCCTGGCTCTTGCCACCGCTGCTGCTACTCTCGCTGGCGCAGTCGGTGCTGTCCAGGGGGTCCGAGTCGCTGCCGCCGGCGGCGCCTCCGCCCCGCGGCTCGCCGTGGATCTTGTTTTTGTCGGCCTTGTGTTGCGCTAGTGCCACCTGGTGGAGGGAAGAGGAAAGACAGGGTTGGTTTTGCTTTCAGTTGCGTCAAGGTAACCTTTATTTAGGATCAACAGTCAGCGTGGATTGTTGACACTGCAGGCGGTTTTTATGGCTCCGGCTGCAGTCAATGAAGGAGTGCGTACCTGCGGATCTTGTAATATTATGGGTTCGTTGGGCGAGGAGTCCTTGGTCTTGTTTTTCTTGGTCTTGCGATTAGTGCCCGGAGTGGTGGCGACACTGGGACGTTTCTTGCCGAAGGCGGCGGAGAAGGAGGTGGAGGTGGCGGATATACCGATGGTGGTGGTGGTGGTTGCACTGGGAGGATCGATGGGCACCTCTGTTTCTGAAGGGAGAAAAACAACATGTTTAAAAACCCAGCAACGGGGGTGATTGACCATTTTTCACAGGAAAAGCACAGGGGTGAGACTGGGGGTACGAGGAGGCTCGGACCTTCAGCAGAGTCCTCCTTTGGATCCTGCATCTCAAAGAACTCCTCCTTCGTCTTCAGCTCCTCCTCTTCCTCCTGCTTCCTCTTCTGCTCCTCCTTCTTCTTCTTGCGCTTCTCCTTGCGCTTCTCCCGCTTCACAGCAAGAGCTTGCTTCTTGCTCTCCTCTCTGGACTGTAAGACCACACAAAGCAGAGAGCAAGATGAGCACTGATGCCTGCCTTTGTTTTTGGGAAACACACCGCTTGCCAGAGATTGAAAGAGGTTTGTTTGGACTAACCTTCTCCAAGTCCAGCTCCTTGAGAAGGATGCTGGCGTTCTTATTTGCCTCGGCTGCCTGTTGGTCTTTGGCTTTGACGATGGTTTCCATGCATTGGTGGCACTTCTTCAACAGCTCCTGGAACAGGCAAACCAACACATTCGGTTATACACAGTTAGTACACGACAAACAACCATTTAGCCATGGATGCATTAAGCCATGAATTTATAATTGTATTATACATTATTCCCGCCCGTCCCACCCACCTTGTCAGCGATGGTAGCGATATATCGCATGCACTCGATGTCTGAGGGAAACTGGTTGACCTCCTTCACCAGATACTGCACCACCTTGACGTGGCCCTGGGAGAAGAGACAAGAGTCAGGCTGTTAGAGAGGGCCCCCCCGAGTGCTGCTTCACATGACAGCGTGTTCGCCGCGAGGCTCATTAAAATGAAGGTTAGTGCAGGCACCTTGCGGAAGGCCGCCATGAGCGGGGTGATCTTGCGGTTGTCGGCGGCGTCCACGTCAGCGTTGGCGTGCACCAAGAGCTGCACCACGTCGAAATGACCTCCGTTGGCGGCCAGCCATAGGGGCGTGTTCCCTTTCTTGTTGCGCACGTCGATGTGTGCACCCCTGTGAAGTTGAGGGGACAGAGTAAGTAGAGCTAGCAGGGCACACTAGTCAGCTTCATGACGTGACCATGAAGGGAAAAAACATAATCGCTGATTTTGGGTAATCTGATGGCACCGACCTGTTGATGAGAAGCTCGCAGAACTTATAGTGGCCTTTGTCCGCCGCGATGGTCAGAGCCGTGTCTCTGGACGAGGGGACCGGCGGGGCGTTGACGTCAGCTCCCTTATCCAGGAGCACGCGGCCCACCTCAGCGTAACCACCCGAAGCAGCTTCCATAAGAGGGGTGAGCCCAGTCTGCAGGCAGAGAGCGGTGAGGATGATCCGGTCAGCCAGGGGATGGACGGATCATAAGACAGCCAAAACTAGGGATGCACCGATTGATTGGCCACCATCGGACGATAAACGCCCTAATTACACGCGAGTGGACGATAACCGCCCCAAAAAAAACACCTGATCGGACGATTTTCTGATTTCATTGGCCGATCACGCGACTCAAAAACGGTTGTGCGCAAGACAAGTCATCATTAGGGCCAATTACTGAGGCTGTTATGTTATCCTGCATTAACATAATTCATCTTGATATAATAATTTCATCTTGATTTGTTGATCTCGGTTAGACACAATAACCGCCCTGCATCCAACCAGGCTTCATTCCTCACGTGTTTATCTTTTTGATTTTTTAGGTTTGCGCTTAAAGTAGTCAACCTTGACTTGTCGTTATCCACACATATTTGTAACATTCAGCCAATAGTATCAAGAAACGTTATAAAAAGATTATCGATAACCTATGCCGATGGATTAATAATTGATAACCATCCACCAAGCAAACATCTCAAGTGTCACAAGATCTCACGGGGGCCCCACCTTAGCACGATGCTCCACGTTGGCCTTGCGGTCGAGCAGGAGGCTGACCACCTCGGCGCGGCCCTGGAAGCAGGCCAGCGTGAGCGCCGTGTTGCGGTTGGTCTCGATCTGGGCGTTGATGTCTGAGCCCATGTCCAGCAGCAGCTTCACGGCGGGCACGTGGCCGTTCATGGCCGCCAGCATCAGAGGGGAGATGCCAAGCTTACTGCCAGTCCTGAAGAAGGGGGGCAGGCGGAAGAAGGACAAGTTCAGTTACTGCAAGTTCAGGTTCACACAGGTCTGTAAATAGACCCAAAACACAATATACCAACAGAGCAGGAAGGCTATGAGTAGATGGTGGCCTTAGGTAATAGGTAGGAGCAGCAGGTAATAGTTAGAATGTCAGTGTTGCCCCTACATGCATCAAGTCAGGGTCCAAAATGAAAACCTGCCACCAGCAAATTAGGTTTGAACATTTGGCAGGTAAAAAATTAAAAGCATAGGAAAACAATTGCATCCAGCAGTGGCGCAGCGTCGCTCCTGGATAAGTAGCGTCACTGTATCAGTGTCAGAGTTCTGACAGCAAAGAAGTGTTATGCTATTAAATAATAGAAGAGACATGGCGATACCAAGAGGCTTTATCTCTTTGATGGCTTCAGACTTAAAGAAAGATTATTGCCGCGTTTCCACTGCAGGGTGCGGAACGGATCGGATCGCAAAGGTGCGGTAGGGAGGGGGCGGTATAGCCCAGCTCAGTTCCGAGGTCGCGTTTCCACTGCCGACAGTACCCTTGGTGGTAGGCCGGATGTCGATCGCCGCGCCAGCTACGTAAACATCGTAAACAACGTCTTCCTCCCCAAGAATGCAGACGAACGTCTCCACCTCTTTGTTCGCCCAATCAAGCTTTTTACGCGACATGTTAATTGTAAAGAATAATACCTCGAGGCTACTGTTTGTTTGTTTTTATCCCCGCGTCGCCCGGAAGTGACGATTATGTCGACCAATCAACGGAGGGGGGGTGTAGCTAGAATTTCTCGGGACCCTTTCAGGCGTCTGGTCTCGTTTGCGGTACCCCAACGGAGGAGTCCCGAGAACGGGGCCGGAACGGGTACGGCAAAGTCCGGGTCACGCCCACTTTTGGCAGTGGAAACGCGACCCGACCCGCACCTTTGCGATCCGATCCGTTCCGCACCCTGCAGTGGAAACGCGCCATATGAGAAAAAGTAACAACCAGTGACTTAAAAGTTACCTTATTAGTTATTACAGTATAACGGAACCTGTAATATCGCGATGGGATGGCTAGAAAATGCCACTAAACTGTATTTGCACCAACACCATTGCTTTCGACATTTCCTTGCATGGTATCTCTTGTTACGTTAGGTTTCTATACCATTGGAGGAGCCATTTCTGTTGGAATGAACTAGAGCAAAACACGAAAACTGCACTACATCCAAATAGTTTTTGTAGTAAATTCAGATTTCCTTGTTCAATTCCATGGTCCACTCAGACCATTTAGGGCACAGTAATATTATTTATGTTCCTCACCTGGAGTTAATCTCAGAACATCTCATATGTCCATGTTCCTCTCCTCGAGTTAATCTCATAATATCTCATATGTCCATGTTCCTCACCTCGAGTTAATCTCACAACATCTCATATGTCCATGTTCCTCACCTCGAGTTGATCTCCGCCCCGGCGTTGAGGAGTATCTTGATGATGTTGACGTAGCCTCCAGATGCGGCCAGGCTGAGGGGAGTGTAGTCTGAGACGTTACGGTGCTCCTTATTGGCTCCCCGCAGCAGCAGCAGCTCCACCACCTGACCAGGGCAAGACACACGGTTGGCCACCAGGGAAAACCGATACGGGGACATTTTTTATCTTTCTGGTCTTGAAATGTTAAGGTTTCCGCCGATACACTCACCTCCTGGCGTCCTCCCGAGCACGCTAGGGAGAGTGGCGTGTCTTTGGTTCTCTCCGACTGCGCCTCGATGTCGCCCCCTTTGTCCAGGAGGACCTCCACCACGCCGACGTGTCCAGCGGTGGCGGCCAGGATGAGAGGCGTGAAGCCTGGAACGGTGCGTGGTTCACATGATTTACATTATGGTGACGTAGAAATTGATTGCCCTTCGCGGCATTAACGTGTGCGTTATCATGACGTTGCTACGAATACTCGTTCTTACGCTCACCTTTCTTGTCCCGGTGCTCGATGTTGGCTCCGCGGGCGATAAGGACGGACACTAGCTCCTCGTGGCCGCCGGCACAGGCCAGCGTCAACGCGGTGTCGTGGTTGCTCTCCGTCTGCAGGAGGAGAGACGGAAGCGATGAGAGGGGACCGGCCACCGTAACTCGTAATGCACAGGTACATGCATCGCGTCTGGATTGGTTCTGGAGTGCTCGGCGGTGTGTCGGCTTACGTGTGCGTCGATGTCAACGGAAGGGTAGAGTGGCAGTACGGAGGGGGGGGAGGCGATGTTAGCGGGCGTCTGCGTGGGTGGCTGTGACAGGGGCGTGGGCGAGGTGGTAGTGTTCAGCATGGGCACACGGCTGCTGACCGCTGCAACGCAACAACGGGACAACACACAAATCAGTCACTTCCAGCCCGTCGGACCCAGTGTGGCGGACGCACACCGGCGACGGCCGCGAGGCTCGCGTACCCACCTGCCATGATGTCGTCGAGCGTGTCTGTGAGCGTCTGAGCGGGCGTGGCCACCATGAGACCGTCCGGAGCCTGCTGGGCCAGCATGCCGGCGCCCAGGCCGGCGAGCTGCTGCTGGCCCGGCGGCTGCTGGCCGAGCATGTGCTGCCCGACCAGCACCCTCTGCAGCTCGGGGCTGGTGCTGCCCGGGTAGTCCGCCGGGTTGTACTCCGGCAGGGGCTGGATGGGAACGAAGACGGTCTGGAGAGGGGGCGGAGGGGGCTGGGACACGGGCGACGGCGGCAGGGGGGGCTGCTGCCCGTCCCTGTAGAGGATGGTGTCCACCTGAGGCAGTTTGGCGTAGTCTTCTCCCTCCACCTCTTCGTCTGAGCCCTCGTCCTCTTCATCGTCGTCCTCGTCGTCATCCTCGTCCTCTTCCTCCTCGTCCTCCTCGTCCTGGGAACCACAAACAACATAGATTGGATGCCGCTACATCGACCACTTTAAAAAATGGCATTCAACGTATACAAAGTAGTTTTTTACATATTATCCTTTTAACAGGATAATATCTCAATGGGTCTTCACCTCCTCCTCTTCCTCCTCATCCTCCACCGCCAGCTCATCCTTCTCCCCGTCCCGGTTGGCCTCCTCGTCCGTGTCTGAGCTGGTGTGCGTTAGGGCCCCTGCTGGGATCGGGAGGGAGCCGGTGGAGGTGCTCCCGGGCCCCGGACCAGGCCCCTGACTCTGGCCCGCCTCCTGCTCCTCCTTCAGGCCCTTGGCCTCCATGTACTCTTTGGTGAACTGCTGCTGGGTCTTGAGCTGCAGCTGGCGCTCAACCTTCTGCAACTCCTTCAGGATCTTCTTCTTCTTCTGCACCTAACCAGGCAGCAGCCAGATATCAATCTCCAAACGCCCAGACATTTTAATTTGGAGCCATAGCCTAGCCCTAGTCTAGCCAGACTAGGGCTGTAATTCTTTACTTGGATTATATTATGTAAAATAAACGCCATTAGATAATAATAAATTTAATTTATATAGCGCTTTTCTAGACACTCAAAGACGCTTTACAGTGAAGGGGGGGACCTCACTAACCACCACCAGATGTGTGCATTAGCTTAGCTCCTTTTGAAAATAACTAAGTTAGATTCTTTGTCAATATTTAGATTTACTATGTTCACATCAACTTAAAAAAAAAAAAAGCCTACGGTTGGTATTTTAGCTTTACATCGCATGGAGGGGGATATTACCTGCTCCTCTCTGCTCTTCTTCAACTCCTCGATCTTGTCTTTGGTGAGAGGCTCCCCCTGAATGAGCTCAAGAGACTGCAGCTGGGCCTTTTCAATGGCGCTGATCCTCTGGCCGAGCTCATTCAGCTTGCCCTCCGTCTCCTCCACGATGCACTCCAGGGGCTGGCACAAGTGGAAGGGAGGTAGGGGCTCCGTCTCGGGCCCCCTGCCCATCGTGTTGGGGCAAGAGGGCTGGAGGGCAGCCTGTCTCTGTTTGGACACACCTGACGGGGAGACCACAGGGGGTGAAACGTTTAGGATTGACACAGTGGGGCACCGGAAGTTCATGGAGGCAGCATTGATTACCGAGACGCGTGAAATGCATTGGCTGGATTCAAACGGGACAATTCAGGTTCTTCAGGGTGAAAATGGCAGAGAGGGGCTTTTGCTCGTCACCTTTGCTGGAGACGGGTGGAGGCGTAGCGATGTTTGATGGGGCTCTGTCGGGCTCCTGGGGAGGCACCACCATGGCCAGAGCTTGGAATGGGACACGAGGAACCTAAACGAAAGGGGAAAGCGTCATCAGCCCCGCCCTTCTAAAGAGTCCACAGAGCAGCTCTCGCACTGGAGGCTTGTAAGGGGAAGGACGGCAGGGGTTACCTGAGAGGCGTCTTGCGAGGGGGGCGTGAGTTGGGAGAGGTCAGGCGCTGGGACAGACAGGATGTTGTTGGGATAGTCCAACAGGTAGGACACCACATTCGTGTGGCCTCCTTTAGCAGCTTCGATCAGCATGGTGGAGCCGTCCTGCAAGCGAGACACACGCGGTTTTAAAAGGTGCGCCATCCAGAGCCCGTCCGGTCCTTAGATGGGCGGCTACGAGTCACTTTAAAGACGCGTCCGTCAGTCACCTTCAGTCTGTGGGTGGGATCGGCACCGTGTGCCAGCAGCAGCTCCACCACGGCTAGGTGTCCACCAGCGCAGGCCAGAGAGACCACTGTGTGGTCGTTGTTGGCCGTGGCTCTGTTCACGTTAGCACCTACACACACAGGGGGACAGCAGGGTTAAAACGGCCCCTCGGTGAATACAACGAGGAGATCGGCATCGACTCTCTTCATAACCAGAAGGGTTTACCTTCTTAATGGTCAAAAACCAAATGTAGCATTTTTTGTTTGAGAACTCCTAAACTGGCAACAATAAGGTAATGATACCCTCAGAGGAAGTTCAATTAAAATTTAATAAAGATAAGTAATAAATTATGATTTATTAAATGATAAATTCAGGGGTCACCATCTCCAAACTCGCTGTTCTGACCGGCTTCTAAAATTAAACCAGTTGTAAAATAATTTAAACTGGAACATCCTGAACCCAATAAGCTCTTAACACTAAATCTTCATTGTAATGGATTTGCATGCACTTCTGTGGCGTGTTCCAGCAGCTGACCTTTACTGATGAGGAACTGTACTGTGCAAAGGTGTCCCGCCCTGGCAGCCTTCATCAGGGGAGTCCTTCCCCCTTCAGACTCGTGTTCCTGGACCACAGAGAGCAACGACAACACGTTAGCCCAAACCAAAGACAACACTAACTAATAAAGAGGGACCAACAAACCAAGGCACAGATGAAAGGGCTTGACGCGTTACCAGGTTGGCTCCGGCCTGCAGCAGTACATCCGCCACGTCTGTGTGTCCGTTCTCACATGCGTACGTTAGAGCCGTGTCACCCGTCGCCGTGGTCGCGTGAACGTTTGCCCCTGGGAGACAGAGGAAGTGAGATTCATGCGAGCGGTCACTGGGTGGATTCTTCTTTCTTCGGATTTACAGAAACTGAGCTCTTCAATGGTTCTCGTGGTCCTGTTGGCCTGTACCCACCTGCCGTCAGAAGGTATTTGACCAGCTCCAGATGGCCCTCCTGCGCAGCCTCCATGAGGGGCGTGGAGCAGCCCAGCTCGATGTCAGCCCCGGCCTTAATGAGGAAGTCGGCCACCTCCAGGAAGCCTCCGCAGCAGGCCAGGGTCAGAGCAGTCTCCTGGGTCTCCTCCGTCTGGGCGTTGATGTTTGCACCTGGTGATCAACGCACAGGGAGAATTGGTCAGTTTTATACCCTCGATCATCCATATACGGAAGGGGGAATAGCGACAGGAGAGTTGCAACCCGACGGTTGTGCAGTCAATAGCAATGTGTCGCGATACAAAATGTGACTTTAACTTTGTATACATAAATGTAGCAGTCATTAGTTCCCTCAAAAGAAGTGAAAGAAGTCCGTTCTGGCCATACATACTAACGACATCCTTGCTTGCCTTCCTCTGAAAGCGTACTTCCATTTAATTAGGCTACATAAATTAACTCATAAATCGTAACTGCATTCACTCATTAGTCAAGTTGGACCTCTAGCTAGCATGTGCCATCCGAGTTATTAAGAACGCAGTGTGCCCTAGACCTGTTATCCAAGACGATCAGATTTCATTACCGTCGTGTCATTACTGCTGTGCAGTATACAAACTAGAAAACGGGTGCCAAGATTACAAGAACAATATCTTATCAGATGTACTCAATGTACTAAATCATTTGAATAAATAAGCCAACATGTGGACATGAAACTGAGAATCACATTTATTGGTGAGATGTTAAACTCCGGACCTCCACTGATATATATGCAAAAATTACGTATAAGTTTACAGTAGAAAATCTTAACATGCAAAGATAACCCTTTAGAATCAACAGTGTAGATTACGCAACAATGTGGCGTGTCACATAAGGGTTTTGTGTTTACCCTGAGCGAGTAGTAGTGCCACCATCTCCTCATGGCCCTCCCTTGCAGCTTCCATCAGCGGTGTGTAGCCCTCATCGTTCACCTGCACACAAACACAAGCACCGTGAGCAGTGAGACTACTTAGAGGCAGGAGGCACGAGATCTGCAACGTCTTGTTTACATGTATACATAAACATGTTGATCTAGAAAAGCACCCTTGCAATGTTTAGGAAAATAATGTCATTATTAATTTTAATTTACTTGAAACAAATGCAATGAAATAAAAACAGAATCAAGAATGCAAGCTGGTTGGTAATCTCTTCTCCAGTAGTACTACTATGGTGTAGCAGAACTTCTGGAGGGAGACGGCACAGAGCTGGGCCCGAAAACTAAAAACAGTAAGAAGCGGAGGAACGCCCAATACAATGGATTAAGCTTGGAAGTATACCAAGCCTAAAAACAAAGGGATTTTAATGTGCATTCCTACAGTAGGCAGTCAACACAGTGTTGATTTGAAACCTATACATACACATTTTAACAGTTTACTACTGCTGGCAGAGTTTGTGTTCGCCAATTACAAGCTTGCGGAGCACAGCGCAAGAAAATAGTTGTTTGAAACAACAATGAAGCAAAACATTGTGAAAAAAACCCACACCCATTTAGACTTCAGCTCTACTGCCGTCAGACTGTAGATATTTATCTAAAGTCCGGTTTGTGAGTCTAAATAGTTGGTGACTTACTTCCTCCAGGTTGGCTCCTCTCTCTATGAGCAAGGCAGCCAGCTCAACGTGCCCTCCGCATGCGGCCAGAGTGAGGGGGGACTCGAAGGAGTCGGCCGGCATGTTGACCTGCGCACCGCTGTCTAACAGCAGCCGGGCCACTTCCACATGCCCGTCCTGGGACAGCGGAGAGAGACACACAAAGAGCGCAAAGATAAGCACCTGAAGCTAGAGATGGACGTGATGTTCAATGCTCTACCGTAGTTTATGGTGGAGATGGACGTTACGGCAATGTGCAATGCTCTACCGTAGTTGGGGTAGAGATGGACGTGATGTTCAATTCCCTACCGTAGTTTATGGTAGAGATGGACGTGATGTTCAATGCTCTACCGTAGTTTATGGTGGAGATGGACGTTACGGTAACGTTCAATGCTCTACTGTAGTTTATGGTAGAGATGGACGTTACGGTAACGTTCAATGCTCTACTGTAGTTTATGGTGGAGATGGACGTTACGTAACGTTCAATGCTCTACTGTAGTTTATGGTGAAGATGGACGTTACGGTAACGTTCAATGCTCTACTGTAGTTTATGGTAGAGATGGACGTTACGGTAACGTTCAATGCTCTACTGTAGTTTATGGTGGAGATGGCCGTTACGGTAATGTTTTCAATGCTCTACGGTAGAGATGGACGTTACGGTAATGTTCAATGCTCTACCGTAGTTATGGTAGAGATGGACGTTACGGTGATGTTCAATGCTCTACTGTAGTTTATGGTAAAGATGGACGTTACGCTAATGTTCAATACTCTACAATATATATTGTGAGAGAGATGGATGTTACGGTAATGTCCAATGCTCCATTGTAGTTTATGGTAGAGATGACATTACTGTAATGTTCAATACTTTACTGTAGTTAATGGTAGAGGTAGACATTATGGTTATGTTCAATACTCTACTGTAGTTTACAGTAGAGATGGACGTTACTGTAATGTTAAAAGTTCTGCTGTAGTTTTTGGTAGAGGTGGACGTTATGGTTATGTCCAATGCTCTACTGTAGTTTATGCTAGAGGTGGACGGTACAGTCATTTCGTTGGGTTCACATTGGTTCAGATGCTCACCATGCAGGCCTCCATCAGTGCTGTGTGCATCTCATCTGTCTTATGTTCCTGGTCGGCTCCAGCTTCTAACAGAAATCGCACCATATCCAAGTGACCTGCAATGGGGATACATTAAGAATTGTTAGCTCACGCATTCTAAAATTATACATTTTAGTCATTTGTCTTTATGACGTCTGAAACAAATATTTGACATCTCATTGAGTCTTGAACCTGTACTACGTGTTTTAGGGCTGTAGGAAACCAAAATGAACACTTGTTTGACTGAAATTCAATGCCTCCGATTCGTGCCACGGTGTCATTTCTGATGTGTTCAAATTCAAGACTATCGAGTTTTAAACAAACGTTGACAGAGCATCGCAGTCAACATGTAAAAAAACAACAACTAATGCCCAACCCTTTTAGAAGATATGCCTGCCCACTCTGATTATTTTTATTAATAAATAATTTAACACAATATAGCCCATCACTCAAAAATGAAATACATCCATCTGCATTTTTCCCTCCAACCTTCAAAAATGATGGATTGCAAAGCGCAGTTTTTCTTATGAAAGGAGCAGCAGCGATTGTTTGACCGATGACAATTTGGTCGAACAAGTGCAAATCGACCCACAAAAAGATCAACCAATCGATTAACAGCCTGAATTTAACAGCCCTACCAAAGTTACCCATTAGTAACCTCTACTGGCCTGAGCAGTAGCTAGTTATTGCTTCATCATTTTTTGCGCGACAGTCACTGTCATCTGAGATTTTTTCCCACGGTTGGGGTGGGCAAAAATGGACCAAAATAGAATGATTTATAGACAAACAAAAACCAGGAAGGATTGACTCGCAGATAGACGCATTTCGAGGTTTAGACATTTTCGAATAGTAAATAGAGTGTGCAGTTAAGAACAAATGCAGTCGGAAAAAAAAGCGACCCAGCTCAGGTTTAACCTTAGAAAACGTCCAGTCATCAGCCGGCTCACCTTTGTAGCAGGCGAGGGTGAGCGCGCTCTCTTTGAACTCGTTGGAGTGCGTGTTGATGCCGGCGCCGTACTCCAGCAGCACCCGGGCCACCTCCACGTGGCCGGCGCTGGCCGCCTCCATCAGGGGCGTGTGGCCGTTCTCGTTGTGGTCCTCGATGTTGGCGCCCTCCTTCAGCAGCACCTTCACCACCTCCACGAAGCCGCCCGCGCATGCGTACGTCAGCGCCGTGTTGCCTGGGAAAGCAGCGCGGGGTCAAGTGTCAGGCCAGCAAGAGTCGCTTATGGTGGTGGGATGGGAAATGCTTCCTTTTCTTTTTAAACGATTTATTTGGACATGCTTTGTTATAGAGTGAGATAGAGAGGAAGGTACGGGAGATCGAGGGGAGGACATGCAGCAAATGACCACAGGCAGGATTCGAAACAGGGTCGCTGCGGTCAGGACTGCCAATATCGTACTCACTCTACCCGGTGAACCACCGGGGAACATCGAATGCTTCCTTTTTGACCCGATGAGGAGTGGTCCTTTGCATGCCTTTTGGTGTACACTCTTTACCCACATTGTCCTACGATACAGTGGTTGTAAACGTTCCTAGCACGGGCGGTCCATGTGGGAATCAAACCCCTAACCGCGTCACTGATACCGCCACGCATAGGATGCTCTAGCGATTGCGGCTAGACCACTATAAGAGACACGGGGAGGTCACCTGTGGAGGATTGTGCATTGACGTCTGCTCCGTGAACGAGGAGCAGCTTGACGATGTCCACGTAGCCTCCGCTGGCGGCCGCCATGAGTGGCGTGATGTCCCCCTTGATGCCCCGGTCCTCCACGTTGGCGTGCATGGCCAATAGCACCTGAGGGTGAGGCAGAGAGACGGTCAAGAGCTGAAGGAACAGGGCGGTCGGTCTGAGTCAGAGTGGCACACAGCTCTAAATATGGAGGTCCTTTTCATAGCTATTGGAAAGATTATGACAAACAAATACAGAGGATGCTGACTTTTAGGGGTTTGAATCTTTCGATTTCTGAACTGAATGATTGGATTCAAAATAAATTCTCGATTCAGTAAAAAGGGATGTTAAATTCAGGGTGTACTCCAGTCTGCTATAGTGGTGTGGCAAGTAATGGCATGAAAGAAGAGATTAGTGTGTATAACATAAGGTTGTTTTCAACTTCATCAACTGATCTGAATTTTTTTTTTTCTAAATTTCAAGCTGGGAATTTAACAGCCTATAATTCATCAAATTCCACGTCTACAAAATGGTATCCCAGGACACAATATGTACTCTGTCAATACCCCTCCATTTAATAATGGTGCCGGTCACACCGTACTACGGCCGGCTGTTTGCTGTCGTCTCCTCCGGGACCCACCTGTGCAAGTTCATAGTATCCGGCGGAGCATGCGAGGCACAGCAGGCTCTCTCCTTCCTCCGTGTGTTCGTTGACGCTTCGCCCCTCGTCCAGCAGCTTGCGCACCGCGTTCACGTCACCGTCCGAGCACGCCTCCGCCAAACTACGGCTGAAAATAACCAAACTGCTACAATTACTGCCACTGTGGCAAGACGACACACACACACACACACACACACACACACACACACACACACACACACACACACACACACACACACACACACACACACACACACACACACACACACACACACACACACACACACACACACACACACACCTGATCTAAAAAGGTCAACACATAATGGTGAAGTGAGGTCCGGTTACCATAATCAATAGTACATCTTCTGGGAGGGGGGTTATCTTTTGAATAGCACTGATACGGTTGAGATACATACTTGTCAGCTTGGCCGGCGTTGAGCGTGTTCTCCGCCCTCATGCGGGTCAGGGCGGCCGCGGCCTCGTCCAGGGCGCAGCTCACGGAGGAGGTCAGCCGCCGCAGCACCTCGGGGTCTGCAAAAGCTTTACCATCGGCAGTGGACAGTTTACCGATGCCTGCCAGACGCCATGACGGCAGAGGTGCACAGGCCAAGGCAAATCACGGGAGAGCAGCACAACCACGCCCAGTCACAAGACCAGAGGAAGAAGCAAGTCCAGGCCAGCCAAATCCATTCCAATCCAGGGTTAGTAGTAGCATCCGCACACACAAAAAACACACACGCACACAAAGAGAACACAAACCAGTATGTTAATATGGCCCTTCAGTTTGTACACACAGATTATCTATCCAGTATTTAAATCAGTAAATTATATTTGCAAGTGCAAGCTACATTTTGAATATATCAAAACACGCTAGCAAGTTCAGATCTTGACAAATTCCACAAAAGATACAACAGCATCTCCATACATATATAGCTGTATTAATATTAAGTTTGGATTAGTATAGCATTTAGGGGGAAAGTCCCTCAAATGAGGATGAAACAAAAATGAAAAAGAAGAGATGGTGGCCAGGAGAGGGAAAAAACGGGAGGAAAGTTGCTGTACGCGAGTGTGTATATATATTTACGTGTGCGTGTTACAAGAGATGGCCAGGGAGGGAAGCAAGAAGGGCAAGCACAAAAAACAGCTCGCTCTGATGACCTACATTAAAAAGACCTCTTACATAGGACAGGGCATAGACCATACAAGTCTGTTTGACCTTGTCTATGTGTTTTATTTGTGCACGTCTTCTTGCACACAATGTTTGGACACAAGAACAGAGTGAAGCAAGGTAGGAGGTGGGTGGTGGTGGAAGTGGAAAGACACAGTGACAGCTTTTCACCCCAAAATGTTTGCCTCAGCCTCAGCCCATTCATTAGCAGGCCAGGGACTGAGGGCTGGTCCTTGCGGTCCTCCTGAGTTTCAAACGGACAGCCTGCGACTCAATCTAAACTTAGCTTGGCTGTTAACACGACTATGTCGCAACACTCCCCAAGGCAGAGGAAGCAATAGTCTCCAAGGTTGATCATTAATGCACCCAGTTTATGCCAGAGGGAACAAAGAAAAAAACGACAAATGATCCCAAGACACTAAACACACGCCATGGCCGTAAAACAGACCAGTCTGAGAACAAAAACAGACGTACACTCGTGTCATTTTGTTGACATAGTTCATATCTGGAGAACCGCTGGGGTGGATAACAATTCACTTATTGTATACGAATGCTCAATATGGATAGTTTTGATGAATGCTGCATTTCCCTTGAGCTACTATTTTAAATCAACCTTTTTAAGCTCTTTTGTAAAGGGCCGGACAATAGGTCCAAAATTATATCACAATGTATTTTTATGGAACGATATCGATAATTTTAATAAGGAAAAATGTTCAGTTTAAGGAGTTCTCTCTCTCGAATAAAACAAGGTTAATTTTGGTTTATAATATATTAGGGTGAACAACTGCTGTGATTCCCCCTCACATCAAATGCCTTGTTTGAAACATTTGAAACATTTCAGACGTAGGATACTGAAAACGTATTAAATAAAATATGTAAACTGCTAGAGAGGGTAGAGCTGAGGGAGTGAGATTTGACTTTGTAAGTTTGACTAGCAGTAGGACTGGGCTGTTGGATACTACTTGGGGGGAGGTTGACCCTAGCATGATAGCGCAAACTCAAGCTTTCGGAGGGCTCTTTAGGGTGGTACCTTTCTGATGGTGGAACTGGTTGGTGGTGGTTCCTGTTCTACCTAGGACTAGTCGCATTTACCTAATGCTATTCTATGCAGGAGGCTTTCTCCTCGTGACTTTTGAGTGCCTTTTCCAAGGGCAGTCAGATGTGACAGGGTTTTGTGGACGTGTGGAGCTCTGTCAGGGCAGCAGTTGACTATGGCATCCAATAGAAAGTTAAGCTTTCGGACACTTATTGTAAAATGCTACGAAAAGGATTCTCAGACACTTGTAGTATATCGCTTTTGTGTTGCGCATTTCATATAAAAAAAATGTGCATTATAACAGTCATACACAACGACGGAACTAAAGAAATATTAAAAAGTTGCCAGGAGTCGTAACAGGATAACACGTCCCCAGTTTCCTAGAACCCTATACCCAAATCGCATTATTTTAAAGTGTTTCCTACTTCAGCAATTAGGATTCTTGTTTCTATAATAAAATAACTCAAACCCATGTTGTCCTCGATAGGCAAAAATAAGTAACATTTTGCATTTTTAAAAGAGCCTCAATCATAACACCAGGTGTGAGTGTAATCGACCATCCCTGGTAGCCATTAGGCCGAAAATCTACCTTTTCTTATGTTTTAGGAACATAACAAGTGGGAGTTTAAACCTAGATGCATGATGGACAGAAAAGCAACATTTGCTACAGTCCACAGGGTAAGCCAGTAGACGGATCTATCCAGCATACATTGAGGTGGCCACTCCCACATGTGATGTCACTAAGGCACAGGGAAGGGCAGATTTTCAAACCGCTTGTAATGGCTAACCCTAACCTATTAGTATAATAGGGGCACTATAAAAAGGTGAAAGCACGATCATTCGCTGTTGACTCAACAAACTTTAACCAAAAGTTAGATTTGAATAACACTCCAGGCAACTACATAACTACGTACTTTATACTTAAAAATGACCAAAATCAACGTTGATTGCCCAGCTGAAAAGAAAGTAGATCCAAGTACATTACCAATTATTTGAAACTACTCAACATTACCGTTAACGTTCAGTAATTATGATGGGCCAACAACACAGACCGGTTAAATCAGGCTGACTTGGCTTTCTGCAAGAGGCCAGTAACACCACTGGTCATCGAGTATGCTTTGTGTATCCACGCTAACATTATACCGGTTTACTTGATTCACAGACATTTCGGCCCTGGGAACATATTTTGTCAATACACTATATTCTGTAACGTACATATGAGCTTGTGACTTGAGAAGAATCGGCCTGTTGCTGGTTGTCAGGCATGACTGCCAGTTAGATCTTGTCGTTTTACTCACAGCAATTATTTTGAGCTACACCTTAACAGGGGGGGATTAGTTTAAGAATTAAACTCATTCACCAGATTGTTACCTCGACTTAAGTTTAAGACACACCCAATTAGATTAGGATGAGGTCAAATGTATAGCTCATTAGTTTAAAACACAACATTCAAACATATATATAATGTTAATATTGAAATTACAAAATGGGGGTGCATTGAACTTTGTATGACTCACAAGCCTGTACATAAAATAATGACCTCGGCCCCTTAAGTGGCAGAAGTTTGTAATGCGTAGTACATCGGTATAATGACTGAGGTGGAATCCATACCCTAAGAAGAATTTGATCCGGTATACCGGATCAACCACCTCACTGCCACTACGTGAGCAGAAGTAAGAAGTTCTCACAATAAATAGCTCTAGATCAGGGTGATTAGTCTGTCTATTGATAGTCAGCGTGGTTCATCGCCTTTGATTTGATTTGAGTCATACAAACTACTCTGCTGTCTGATTTAGAGAACTAAAGTAGATATCATTATCCATATTTAACTAATTGATTGTTTAGGAAAGCTGCAGTTTGGCATAACCAGTGAAAGTCCTGTAGTTTGTGGTCCAGAATGTTGAATTGCTGTTATACTAGTGTTATGCAACACAATTTAGAATAACTTGTCGTTAATAAAATTCATAGTTGGTTATTATAAATAATGTGAATATGTTGTATAAATCTGAGGGAAATGTTTGTTTTGTCATCAAATAACACCCACGATTTCACCATGCTGTAGGCCCCAAACAATAAGCTATGCCTCAGCATTTGTGCTCAAAGTAAGGGACAAAAGGTTTAAGATTAGCCTTTAGCGGTCCAACATGGACTCCATGCATGCCTTGCAGGACCAGGAGAAGGTGCAGGGTTAGTTAATCTGCTTGGTCATGTTCATAAACCCCGAGGCCAGGACACACCAAGCTGATGGATTAGTCCACACAATCACTCTTACACCCAGATTATGAATCTAATCAAATAAATTTATTCCAACCACATCACAAACTATATATAGGGACTCCCAAAGAAATGTGGATGGCCCCTGAGAAAATGCTTCAGAATCCAAAGCAATTTAAAGGCACCGTTTAAGAGATGTTAAAATGTATATTAAAAACGATCTGGACGGCCTCGGCTAATAGGATTATTTTTATGAGCGGAATGTAGTGGAACTGGTCAAGATCTGATCAATAGAAATTATATATTGGGTGGAAAAAAACGCCATCCCGTTGGTTGAGGGAGTCATACCCGCTGCCTCCAGCAGAGCCTCGAGGCGCGCCTGTGTCTCTGGATCAACAGTCCTCAGGTCCACTCCGTCTGTGGCGCTGGACAACAGTAGCTCTGATGCCGTCTTCATAATAGGGTTATCTAGGTCTTCCTGGTCCAGGATAAAGGACTCCACCTTAGAAGGGCGGGGGTAAAGGGATGGGTTAGGGTAAGGGTAAAAGCAACGCATTAACCTTAAGTGACCTAGCCAGGTCCATTTCTGGGGAAATGTTGCCTTTTGGGTTATTTAGAACAATTACAAATGACACTACTAAATGCATAATAATACACTACTGGATTGGGCATGGTTGTTAGACAATGGAGATTATCAGAATGTTTATAGAAGGACAGTAAACCTTAACATGCACCTACATAAAAAAAATAAAGGATGTACATTGTTCCCTGTTGAAACCAATCCTTGATGGAACGATAGATGCTAGCAAAGGATTTTTAACTGAGGTTATCAAATGCTTTTCTATACTTTAAAGAAACAACAAACAGAAAACATATGTGCCAATGTTTTACACTTAATATAAGACGGAAAGCAACACAACAATTAAAGCTAAGGACCCTATAAAGTAAGGGCAAAAGTCAGGATTGGACCCCCAGCATAAAAGGGGTTGCTCAGCTGAGAGTCAGCTTGCTGGCCCTTTCACACTACAAGAGCCTACTCTTGTTGGTAAGGCCCCTTGAGCAATCGCATGTACCGCTGTAAAATAAAAGTCTATTCAGAAAAAACACTTGCATGTACAGTGCATGTACAGTGCACACTGCATGTACAGCGTTAACCTTGAATTACAGATAAGATTGTCACTATGATCAGACATTTCTGTACATACATCTCCAGCATTAAGCCAGGTTACAGACATGTTACAAAGTTAGATATAAACTGACACATTTACCCCCTTAAACATTTGCAATTAAACCACTCCACAATAACTGACTATAGTGTGGCAATACCCCACACTTGGCAGAGTAGTAGTTGGTGGATGTCAGTCACGTTATTATAATGTTGATGGGAGTTTTGGTTCATCAGATGGCATACGTCTCATTGCTTTGATGTCAACCACCATTACTCTTAAGAGGATGGAAAGGACTGACACAATGGGGAATACAATACTTTCTGCGTAACACCCTTCCACATAGGCACCACCATCGACACAAGGTCAAGGCCATAGGGGGGGCTTGGGTGTACCACACTCTACAAGGGACCGACATTACAGAGAGCTTTAAGGGTCCATACAACTGCACCTATTATTTTGCAAGGCATATATTCACTTATCATGCATCGAACGTGACGCCATTGTCCTATCATAGTATAACTACTCACGAATGCACATTAATTATGGTATAATCATCAACCATTTAAAATGTGTCAACAGGTAACACATGCAACATTGAAGAATTGAAAGGCCATGTTCTCTCTATTGGCTTGGATAATTAATAAACAAGGGCAGTAACTCGAATAGCAGCCTAGTGAGATCTCGCTCCGAGATGCAGCACCCGGGCCCAGTGAACAAGTGTTGGAGGGAGTCGCCACTCGCAATGTGAAGGAATGTAGCTATACGATAGGAATGCAGAGTACAAAGATCCATGGGGGATGCAGTTATTCAAAGGCATTTCAAATTAACAATGGACATTTTAGTCTACACAATTAATGAACTACAGTTCCCAGAACGTTTCCAGAGAGCTGCAAAGGCCTAGAATGGCATCTGCTTAATCCTGGGGCTCAGATTTTAGCTGCTGCCCAGAGCAGTGAGTTCTCTACTAGGGTAATGCACCATAACAAACCCTCCCTTTTAGACAAATTTTCTAGTCCATTGGTGCAAAGCAACTTGACAGATTAAAAACGGTTGGCATCAGATTTAATTTCAGTGTCGGACAAACCGAATGTATCACTTTGTTATCACCAGAATACTATAGATATGCTGTTTCAAGTGTTAACTTACCTGGTTTCTAACGCCAGAATTTAGTTAGTCTGAATGCTGTTAATGATTGCGCAACAGCTTGACCGCCATAATGAATGTGTTGATAACCTAATACGTAGTCATGTGTATGTCTAGCAAGATCAGTGAAAATATTTGATATCAAGTAGATTAACCAGTCAATGTAATACATTTAAGAATGTTCAACTGGTGTAGAATATAGTTGACGTTCAGGAAGTGATGACCAGCATTAGTTTGTGAGGGAATCTATACCACGCTTCATTCCCGGGTCAACACTGTCATATGACCTGGTAAACTAAATAACGGGACGACATGCTGGGCTAGGTGACATTACGTCGCTAAACTGACAGCTCCACACACCAGTGGTGGAACCGTCATACGTTAGCTGTTGAGCCTTACTTTATATTTTCCACGTTTGTCAGGTTACCATTATTTTACTTATGCAAATATGATGTAGGTGTGGCCGTTCAGCGCCCTTTACCACAGGCAAGACATTGGTTGTTTTACCCATGGTCCACTGTAAATAGATGTTGGATAGGAGTATTTGCTTTCTTAATTTACCTTCTGTAGAAAAAGCAATAGATTCTGTGCTTAGCACAGTAACAATTATGAGATCAAACATGTGACGGCTAGCACATGGAAAGTTGGTCACTTATGTATACAGATAGTTTGAGCACGTTGGACGACGCAAAGTTTCAAGCGGCATACGTCGCACGTTTTCAACCATACCATAAACGAAACTAATTATGTGGCGGTGTCCCACGTCTTCTCCTGGTACGAAACAAATCGCGTGCCGAAATGGTATCGCGGAGTTTGAGTTTAATTTACAGAAACGTAAGGTGACGTAATTGCACCACAAGTACGACATGGCTTCACGTTATTTGGCCGCACAACGTCGAGGTGGGGAGTTGGGTTATTTCTTAAATTGTGTTGCTTTACAGGCATCAGAGAAGTTGTGACGGGTGTTGTGTGGTGTGCTGCTTCTGCTGCTGCTGCACAGTGCGCGAGACGACAGTAGTGACGAGGCCGTCGGCTCTTCCACCCGAACTAGGCCCTGCTCACAGCCTACGCCGCATAAATAAAACATTTCCCCTCTTTAGAGTGTCTAAATGCCGATGTCTTCCAAAACATTGTAGACATCAAGCATCTAACATCAATATGTGATGCATTGAACTCGTATTTAAATAAACGAATAACTGATTTTACGCTATTTCTCGGGCCCGGGAGGGGGTGGTTGCCAAATGCTAGCTAGCTGTGTAGCTAGCTGCTAGCCAGCTCGCGCAAGGAGAGGAATGTTGGCTAGCGTTAGTTAGCGAGCTTAGCTCGTATAGCTACCTCGGAGACCTCGTCTTCGTCGCTGCCGGATCCCGGACCAGAAGAAAGGACGGCTGCTGCCGCTAGTTTGAAATCCAGTCTCTCGGCTGTAGGTCCACCAGGGTCACCGTACAAACGTACTTTCTTTCCACCCACACCAATCCCAATGCCCCCGAGTCCGACTCCTCCTGGTGTTGCTCCTACCCCCATCCCTACCGCTGGGGAGCGAGGAGTCACCGAGTCAATCTCGTCCTCGAAGCCGTCCGTCAGCATTGCCGTCCCGGCTACTGCATCCTGCATACTTATATTCACAATACGTATACTGAAGAGCTTATTGTTTATTTAAACGTCCGTCCGGGCTTCTTTTTGTAGAATATAAGCGTGATTTTACTTCAGGGAATCCAGAAACTCTCCCGAAGCGAGGGTTGAGGAGGATCTCTTTCCCCCAGCCATTAACTTTCTAACAACCTAACACACTACGCACTGCTTCTCAGAAAGTCCACCTCTGATGAAAATCGCGGCCTTCCTATTGGTTCAGCTTTAAAAAACGCTAGAACCAATTGGTCTATACGGCTGCTCATCAAACGAAAGCCCGCAACGTCATGTTAGGTTTACCAATATCACGAGGCTGTAGAACGAACGTCAAGACATGACATGGTAGGCCAACTAAACTGGTAGCTAGCTGTACTAGTCCCTGTAAAGTAGTCAGTTATAATTAATTTACTGTAATAGCGGACGGCTGTGAACATCCATATTATTGGCAGTAATTTAATTCAAGTTAATTTAACAAAATTACCTAATGAGTAACATTCAATGTTAATAAATAAATCCTTTATCTTTACTTGGGCTGCAGTTGTCGCGTTTGAATGTAATATTTACCTCTTCGCTTATACTTCCTAATTCGTTGGTAATAAAGAAAAGGCGTAGTTCTTTCAAATTTTAATTTAAGACATTTAGCCGTATACAGTTGTAATCGTATTTATAAATAATTGAGATAATAATGAATTCGCCTTTTGCATCAGATATTTACAAAACCGTAACAATATAAAGAAGAGGCACAGATAAGGTGATCAAAAGCAAGCAAATAAGCAAACAAACACCAAAAGCTAAAGTGACAACAGGAAGTCCTTAACATTAGACTTATGTTCATGTGAAGCACAATATTAAAATAGACATTGGACCACTGAATGGAACGATTGTAGAGACAGGCCATTGTCATTAAAATGTGCCGAACCTTATTCTAAAAAGGTTTTAATCTATAAGGTGATTATTAATAAAAGACCAAAAAATAATAATTGTATTCATGTTGTTGATGTTATGTTATTTTTTAACCTCGCAGAAAAGAGGGAAAGGGGAAATGTGCCTGTCTTCCAGTCCCCCCGGAACCACACTTGTGTTATTCCTGTTGGACCTGCCAGTTCAAGATAATGAGATAGACAGAGAATACCAAGATACTTGTATTATTAATATAACACACATTGTATCCTCATTTTTACATGCCATTTGTAAAAAGGGTTGGAGAATAATATTTGCTACCTCGTTGGTATAGTCAATTGTTATATTTCAGTACAATACTGGGTTGTAAGATATATTTAAAATTAGTTATCAATACTCGTACCATAATAAACCTAACTTAACTGTCTGTTTACAAAAAAAAAGGGATAATCAGTTTGTCGTATTTTGATAGTTTTTCTACATACCATGACTAATATTTTTTATTGATATTAGCATTCAAAACCTGGAGTCATGTATTGCTTTACAGCCTCTATCGCCAGAGTAATTCAGCCCTATAGTCAAATAAATATGTCATACTAGTTAAACAGCCTACCTAACAAAAGCTGAACAATTATTTTCTTAAAAGTCATCCTGAATTTGATGGTGGTTTGATTATGACACTTGTTTTATTCTCACCTCAATCTAAAATTGTTAGTCATTCATCGACTGGTTATATTTGTATCCGTTTTATTCTCATTGAACCTGCAAGTTATTAATAAAAAAAAAGAACTCAGAGGAACAACAATCAACTATTTAAAAATGAACTTGTTTAGTGATGACTTGAGTTATTTGCCAGTAAAATATATTTTAGTGTCTATCCATTGGTTGGTACTTAAAATCAAAGACTTTTAATCCTTATTAAAACCCTGTGATGTCCCCTTGGATGTTTGACCACAGTAGAATAGTAAATAATAAATATAATGCAAATTGATCAAGCTGCGTCTGGGACGCCTAACGTCATCAACTTTGGGCGTGAACCATCGCGTGAAGGAAGACCCGTGCGAACGAGGGAGGAGTTGTGTAGAACGGGTTGCCAGTTGAGAATCCGTTAACCTGAATATCCGTGTGTGATGAGAACCCTTGAGTAAAAAAAAACATTTTCCGTACTTCGACAACATCACAGGTGTAACGGATACCGAATCTTAGGTTGTTTACAAAAACATTTCCTGCCAATGTTTCTTCTTTCGTACCAGGATCCCAAGAGGTATTGACGTTACCCAAAGGGGGGATGCTTTTCCTTTATTTGGCAACCTTACCCCGGGCATTATCAGCGCTGCGCAAGTCGAGTCCTGAGGAACGAACTAAGTCTGCATTATTAGAAAGGTACTATTTTATTATCTACCTTACACATTACAGAATTGTGACGTTGAATACTAGAAAATAACAATGGTTCAATAAGCAAAGTGTTAGGGTTTATCCGGCCATTTAGTTCCTTAGCCATGCTAGAGCTAGCGGGCGAGCTAACGTTTACGGTAATAATGTGGCGCAGGCCGAAGGCCGCTTTGTTCTAGGGTGCGGTAGTTCGGGCCTGGGGCTCTATTTGATATCTGAAATTATCAAATATAACGTTACGTTATAGGAAGTAATCGTAAAGTTAAGAGACTAGAAATGTTTTTATTCTACACATGATTGTATTCAATGTTTGAATATGACTGTGTTCAAAGGCCTGTGACGGATCATGGCAGATGAGGGATACGTGGTTCGCATAAGGGGGCTCCCATGGGCCTGCTCTGTAGATGAAATACAGAGGTTCTTCTCTGGTAAGCAACCCCTTTTTTTTTTCCACACTTTCAATATTACATTGTTGTATTGTATCGGATTGCTGAAGTGCTCAAGTTAAAAAAACCAAATCAATCTCTCAAATGCAGATTGCAAAATTGCAAACAATGCCACAAGCATCCATTTCACATACACAAGAGAAGGACGACCCAGTGGAGAGGCCTTTGTGGAGGTGGAGACTGAGGATGACTTGAAGATTGCTGTAAAGAAGGACCGAGAAACCATGGGTCACAGATATGTTGAGGGTGTGTATGCCTGTTCACAACTGCACCTCTCATTGATTCTTGAAATCCGACCTGAATGTCCTAGGAAATCGTTGAAAAAGTGTCTAAATATATTATATATACA
This sequence comes from Gadus chalcogrammus, assembly GCF_026213295.1. Taxonomy (NCBI): domain Eukaryota; kingdom Metazoa; phylum Chordata; class Actinopteri; order Gadiformes; family Gadidae; genus Gadus; species Gadus chalcogrammus. Next base: position 14,726,094 of record NC_079421.1, on the reverse strand, counting down.
CTTCTAGTTTTCAAGTCGAACAACGTTGAAATGGACTGGGTCATGAAGCACACCGGGCCAAACTGTCCGGAGACCGCCGGAGATGGGCTGGTCCGCTTACGTGGTCTTCCCTTCGGCTGCAGCAAGGAGGAGATTGTCCAGTTTTTCTCAGGTATACATCAGTCCAACCCACTGGTTTATTTGTAGCGTTTCCCTCATGGTTAGGTTGATGAGAGACTGTGGTATATGCTCTGTTAAACCCACTGAGCAGTTTCTTGCATCAATATGAACTTTTCAGAAATGCATACCATCTAAATCGTTTCTTAAGCTGAAGCCAAAGAATACGCTGTACCAATGATGACAAGGAATGGAATTTGCACATGAAACGAAAGCTTTACCTCAAAGATGGGGGTCTTTTTTCAGGTCCTCATCTTTTCCCTTTCACAACCATCTTTTGAACAGACATAGATTACACTCGAATCCAACCCTTGTATAAACTTTCTGAAATAAGTAATTCTAGTTAACTTTCTGTTCATTTACATGCTGGTTCTATCGCTGCTAATATTTTTGCCTTTTTTGCATTTTCCTCATGACACCGGCCAAAAGAAAACACTTCGAGCATGTACAGAATCGGTCACTGTTATTTAAATCACACCTCAAACACAAGCTGTTGTCCAAACCTCCTCCTACAAAACTTCAATGATGGCATGCCCTCTCACCTGCCGTCCTTTCCCCATTTATATCCTTCTTCTACCCTCTCAATCTTCCTTCTTTCCACCCCAAATGACCATAGGATTTACAGTACCTAGTCTTAACCTGACCAGTCTCCAGTATACGCTCACCTGGTATGTGTGTTGATGTGTAGAGTCTCCTTAAGTTTTCTCTCTTTCTGTAGAGAAAGTGATCTCTCTGTGATTGGGCATGTGATTTAATGTGTCCCCTGCTGGGGTTATCTGTCCTTGGGTTGAAGGGTTGGAAATCGTGCCAAATGGGATTACATTGCCGGTGGACATCCAGGGGAGGAGTACGGGGGAGGCCTTCGTGCAGTTTGCTTCACAGGATATAGCTGAAAAGGCTCTAAAGAAACACAAGGAGAGAATAGGGCACAGGTGGGGATGGTTGGTTGGTTGGCTGGATAAGTTGCTTTTCTTATGGTGTGCACCTTCAACACGTGAACCCTAATGAAGAACTTGACACTACATTCATACTGATATGATAAGACTAATGCAAACACATTTCTATTAAGACCAATGATTAAAAACTCATGTATTCAAACACGCATATATTTGAACCCGCAATAGACTTACTGCCATGTAGCTACAAGTTATTACATATTCACCATTTTAATGGGAAAGTTAGTGCTCTGGCACCTTTCTGGTTCAAGACAAGATTTTTGGTTTTAGAGCACATGGCGATTACTGTAATTACCACAACGACGGTGCCTCGGCACTAAATGGTATCTGAGGTTGACAATTGGGAGTCTCACAGGTGGTAAAGTCAAAAGGGCGGCAGTACTCAAGGACATGGAGCCCACTGTTTCCAGGTAATGCTTATAGTGGGTTGCAGAAGGGCACGGGCCCTCTCTGTTTCCCTTGAACCAGGACAATCGCTGTCATGTCACGGACACAGGATCCGCTTATACTGCACAATATTTATAACAGCATCCTTCAGGTAACTATAATAAAAGTGTGTAAGCAAATAAAGCCCTATCCAACTGTGGACACTATTGTTCCTTAATGGATCATACTGTGACACCAAGAACAATTTCTAGCACAATTTCTCAGTATTAAGACCATGCAGCCTCTTCTTGAAGGAGCGCGGTCCATTTGCAGAGTGTTTACTGGGGTATCTGTATGCTCCCAGGTACATTGAGATCTTCAAGAGCAGCCGCGCCGAGGTGCGTACCCACTATGAACCCCAGAGGAAGCCCATGGGCATGCAGCGGCCCAGCCCCTACGACCGGCCCTCGGGTGGCGGTCGCGGCTACAACATGATGGGCCGTGGGGGATCGTACGACCGCATGCGCCGCGGAGGCTACGGAGGTGGAGGAGGAGGTGGTGGAGGTACGGGAGCGCAATAGGATTCTGTAATGGCTGCACTTCCCACTAGTTACAAATGCTTGCTTGCTTTACATCCTGCTGTGTGTATGAGGAATGGGGCAATCAAGCCCCCATGTGGTCGGGTGCTAATCTTCATGATCTTATGTCTATCCAGGTGTATCAGATGGACGCTATGGCGACAGTAGCTCCTCCTTCCAGAGTACAACGGGACACTGCGTTCACATGAGAGGCCTTCCATACAGAGCCGCCGAGACGGACATTTACAATGCAAGTCATGGCATATGAAGCCAAAGCGATTTGTCAATTCTCCTGAAGGAGTTGCATGATATTTACTGTTTGACATCTCCCCATACCTCCCATAGTTCTTCTCTCCGTTGAATCCGGTGCGGGTCCATATTGAAGTGGGTCCCGATGGCAGGGTGACTGGGGAGGCCGATGTAGAGTTTGCCACACACGAGGATGCAGTGGCAGCGATGTCCAAGGACAAGGCCAACATGCGTGAGTGTGCCATTTGGACGGCGCTATCATCAAGTTATTCCCTTTTAGGTCTCTGGCAACCACTCCCATGACTCCAGATGGAATATATTTTGAAATGAGGGCGTGTCTTTGTCCCTTCTAGAGCACCGTTATGTGGAGCTGTTCCTCAACTCAACATCCGGAGGAAGCAACGGTGCCTACAGTAATCAGATGATGGGTGAGAACGACCCCAAATTCTTATAGTCCTTAAGGCCTTTTCATTATCAATATCAGTCGAGTGCAGTCACTCTAAACTCGTGGTTGTCCTGTTTCTTTTTTTCAGGTAACCAGTCCTCCTATAGTGGAGGTCAAATGAGCTCTGGCTACTCCAGTGGATACAGTAGCCAGGGCAACATGGGAGGCTACAATGACTACAGTGAGTGTCAACTACGCAATGCCCGGGCTGTGGCATATAAAAACATTTACTGAGACTTCTACCATCTACACCGTTGCTCAGAGGCACAGCCTCCCCTGAGAACATTTTGGTCACTGAGCGTACATTGATTTATTTTTCCCGTGGCTCTATTGAGCATGTTCTCTCTCTCGTTAGGTAATCAGGGTGGAATGGGCAGCAGTTACTATGGAGGTGGGGGAGGAGGAGGAAGCGGAAGTTCCATGAATGGTCATGGGGGAGTATGGTGAATGTAGAGGGCTTGGCTGGTTTGCGTCTGTCTTTTTCTTTTCTTTTTTATGGTTGTTTGCTGGACGTTACTGGAGATGTAAATACACCAATACATGGCCGGGGGCACCGAAGGGTGTCTAGAAAACGGAATTGTGACTGGATTTGATTTTAGTGCTGTGAGGATTTTGCTACAAGGAGTTTGCAGAACAAAGCACCGTTACGTTTTTCTTTTTTTTTCTTTTCAATTGGATACTTCAAACTTTGCTTAACTTTACCAAGAAGTCATTTCATTTAATATAATTGCTGAAGTTATCCTTAAAAGTGAATTTTTGCATTGACCATTTTAAAATGAGTACCGGAGTGCATGAACAAACTAATTGTTTGTAAATATTTCTGGAATCCTGTTTAACCCCATACCTGGTTTAAGCTTTTTATTTGGGGATCGTTCTTAATATGAATTTTAGGGGTGGGAATCTCTTGGCACCTCACGATTCGATTCTGAAGCGATTATCGATGCATCTCGATGCAACAATTTTTTTATGTACATTTCCATGCGTGATTTTCAAAAATATATCTATACATCTGTGTTTGCTACTCGGTTTGCTAATCACTTCCTACTTTTGTGAGGATCATTAAAGACATCAACAGATGAATTAACTTATCGAATATTTTATAAGAGAAAGCTTTTGTCACAAATGACTTTCTATGAACAATGCAATATTCAATGCAGCTTGCCTTGCATTATAACACAATATGGAAGCATGAAAAAAATAGGTTTGTTTTATTTTCTTTCTAATCTTTCTTTTCTGTCATTAAATAAAAAGCTGCTCTTGAATTAGGAGTTCTTGTGTCTGGCTGTGATTTTGCGCGCAGCGCATGCTATGCGTAGGCTGAATCGCAATCGTGTCAAGACAAATCAGATTGGCCAATACACACTGAAGATAAATTCAATTAAAATCACAAATTATCCCTCTAGCATACAGAATGTTGCAGCAGGCAAAAAAAATAATTAATTCAGATTATTTTTTCTGCATCGAGACAGAATCGTTCTAGCGAGAATCGCGGTGCATCGAAGAATCGATTATTTTTCCCACCCCTAATGAATTTACAAGTAACCTAGCTGAAGATGTTTTTCTAAAAGGTGTACATGCTGTTAGGCCAGAGGCTTCTTCTAGAGGGCTACAAAGTTAGTTACAAAGTGTATCGGAATTCTTGCTAATGCAAAGGTTTCTACTGCTTCAACTACCATTTGTATTTCCTGTGAACAAGGTTAATAAATTGGTCTGGATTCATTGAGTATTGACAAATTTCCTTTTTATTCCAATCAGCCACTAGATAGAAAATGTCAACATGCCAGCTCTAAGAAAATGGACATACATTGAGGTGTAGGTTTGTTAGGGGGTTAGTCTTTCTGTATGATTTGATTTAGAATCAATCAAGTCTTGATGCAGTACATAGTGTTGCTTATTTCAGAATCTCCCTATCCGCTGTGCGCTTAAAACGCGGATGGAAAAATTCTGGCCTGAAAGTAAGATTATATTTGTATTATAAAATGTTATCAACTGATGGCAGTAATGTCAATGACAAGGGTTAAAAAGAAAGCTTCGTAGCTGATGGTGATTGTTAGGTGACATTTTTCTATTTTCTTACAACCTGTGTAAGCAATATACAGACCTTTGCAAATATAACAACCTGGTTTAGGACAGTGCAACTTCAGCAATTTTATTCCATGTTATACATAAAACATGGGTTCTTAAACACTACAAAAAAAGAAAAGGTAGTCCACATAAAACGGTACCCATAAGAGATGCATTGCAAATAAAGAGTATCCCATATTAATACTTAAACTTAACTGCTAGTGTACCCAAAATCATGGTGATGAGTAAAAATCGGTATTACACCGGGTATTTAAATGGGAAGAGCCGTAGAAAGCCTCAGTATGAAACTTGGGAGCTGTGACTGCGTTGTCAGGAGGCGCCTGTGGAGGAGCTTCTCTGCAGTAGAAGGGAGTGGCAGATGTCGCAGACGCGCACAGGCCGCGGGTACGACGGCAGCGCCAGCTCGTTGGCAGAGCAGGTGTTGCAGTAGATGTCTCCGCAGTTCCGACAGTGGTGCTGAAAACAATTAGTATTATGCATCGCAGACCACTGAAACTCAAAATAAATAAAGAGGAAATGGTGAATGTTGTTCACCTTTCTCCGAGAGATGGAGAACTCTTTCTGGCAGTGCTTGCACTCTGTGGCCTCGTCGTCTTTCAGCCAGGCGTGACCCTGATTCAAGAGCAACATGAATACCATACAAGAATCCTAGACAGAACAGTAGTTACCATTGATGCTAATATTTTTTTATTGAGATTACACTCCTGGGCAAAATATTTTAACTACCGGTATGTACATCTGAGTCTAAAGTGCGACTATAGAGACTCAGATGTACATAGTTTGAATTTATATGCATAATTTCCCTCCCTTGTACTTTAACCCAGACAATGTTAACAAAAATAATCGCAAATAATACTGAAAATAAAAACAGCCAACTCATTTCAAGGTTTGTTGTTGTGTTGTTGCTTCCTGGAACATAAACCTTACTTTGCCACATTTTGCATAGATCTAGTCATGTAACTCCGTTCACATCTCTGGTCAAGGTTGTTGCGCCCTTACGTTAAGCATAATTTTAGCAACAAATAATAATCTCAGATAAACAACGTTATTATTTTACCTTCAGGGCTTTATTCACCTCCTTGAAGTCCTCCATCTTGAGTTTAGATCTTCAGGGGAGAACAGAAAAACAGATCTCTGTAAGGGTATCGTAGATGTCCGTAAGGGTATGGTATGTAGGGATACAATAGCCCAAAGGAAAGGTGCATAGGAACGGTACAAACTGGCTGAGGTGCAGGCCCATCTCCTGTAACGCCTGTTCCTGCTGCTCACACCTCTGCTGGAGCTTGGTCTTCTCCTGCTTCAGGTCTTTCAGCTCCTAGATGGTCAAAAGACAAAAAAACTCTGGTGGGTTATCTTGTAACCGAAAGGTTGCTAGTTCGATCCCCAGCTCCTCCTAGCTGAGTGTTGATGTGTCCCTGAGCAAGACACTTAACCCTAACTGCTCCTGACGAGCTGGCTGTCGCCTTGCATGGTTGACCCTGCCGTCGGTGTGTCAATGTGTGTATTAACCGATGTCTGTCGCTTTAGATAAAAGCATCTGCTAAGTGCCCTAATTGTAATTATCTAATTGTAATTGTAACTATGGGCAGGATATGACCTAGAATATGTCTAAACTTATGACTCTGGAATTTCCATCTTGTGTGAGTGTCCATGACTTGAAACTGAATCAACTGGACGCATGTTTAAAGGGAGGAGGGCAAACTGACCATATGCAGCCCCTGAAGTTGTTGCAGCTGTGTGCGGAGCTCTGTGCTGTTGTCCTGTTCCCTCTGGAGAGCTCTCTGCAGGCTCTGCCTCTGCTCCTTCTCACTGCACAGATCCGTCTCCAGTCCAAGCCTGGGCACAGAAGAGGACCCCTCAACGCTACAATAACAACTGTAATATACAATCCCCCCATGCCTCGAAACGATGGATATGAATGACGATGATCAAATGGTCGTTGAAAGGTGATTTAGGTGACTAAATGAGGAAGCGTTTGTTAATTTTTAGCAAACTTCCTCTAGCTTCCAAGAGTACTCACCTCAGTGTGTCCAGGTCTGATAATTGTTTCTGCAGAGTTTCTGCTTTGCCCTCCAGCTCGAACCTCATGGCTTCATCTGACTGGTCGCACTGCGTACGCTCTGACTCAGACCTCTGTAGTCTAAAAAAATACAGACAAAATGACCCAATTTTGATCATTTAGAGTGGGCCCATTATTATTTCAAACGTGTATATTCCGGACTTTAATGTAGAGAAATGCCTGCCTCTGCTCAAGCTCTATCATGGTTCTCTCCATTTCACTCATGCTCTCCTCCAGCTGACTAGCCTCCTGCTGCTTCTTCACTGCCTCTCGCTGGGAGTCCTGTAGGGAAACACATGACGTGTGGGTGTCCCGTGAGAGGGTGGGGTTTTGTATCTCCAGACAGGAAAGGCAGCGCTGTGTTTGTTTGGATACCTGCGCTTTGTGGAACATCTGCAGGTTAAGGGTCTTGACTTGGTCGAGTTGGAGCCGCAGGGCTGCGAGCGTGTCCTGTTTCTCATGTGTGTCTTTCTCCAGAAGCCTCATGGCCACCTCCATCTCCTGCTTTAGTCCCACCTGCAGCTCCAGCTCCCGCTCCAACTCCTTATTTAATGCACACACACACACTCAGTTCTGAGCTCTGACTCCAAACTGATATAACAAATACATCCTTCAAACCAGGCCATCATCTAACCCTTTAATCTCTGTCTTAAAGGTCCCATGACATGCCACCAGGAATGAGTGTGATTAGCCGTTACAAGCCGTTTTGAAAATCGGGATCCTCTGGCATCACAAGTGGGCGTGTCCACCTAGTTGTACGCTGGATAGAACAGTCTACCAGCCTACCCAGTGGACTCTAGCAAACGTTGTTCATCTATTCGTCACACATCTAGGGTCCGAAGAGCCAGATTTTCAAAACGGCTTGTAACGGCTAATCACACTCACACCTGGTGGCATGTCATGGGACCTTTAAGGCATACCCCTTGTTGAGAAGACAGTTTCTATAGGGTCCAAGTGCAGTTGGACTGTATGGAAGAGGAAGTTACTATTTAAACTGCGTCCCTCCTTGTCGATGAATAACATCCCTGCCATTTTATTCGTTTGGTTTCCACATTTTATAAAATGGAAGACCGGTGGTCAAATGTTGTAATTTAGCATACGGTATCGGACCTGCCGAATGCGCTTCTCTTCCTTGTACTGTGTCCACACAACGTTGTACATTTCATCCAGGCCCTGGCGGCTCTGTTTGTATGTCTCCAGCTCAACTTGGCTGTCCTGGAGAGTCACCTGGAATCAAACCACACGACAGTGTGAGAAACATACTTTCACTTCCAATGGATTGCATGCAAAAGGGAGAACAAATGAAATAAATCAAAACTAAGAAAACACTTCTCACCTCTTCCTTCCTCTGGCTGGACTGCAAGATAACCTCATTCTCTTGTTTCAGGGTATGCTGTTCTTCACACAAAGAGTTTATTCTATCTGTGGCTGCAGTCAACTGGAAAAAATAAATAAAATCACACCCACATTTGTGTCATTACACTATAAGCTGAAAAGCTTTTTTTGGATTGTTCAACAGGAAATTAAGCATTGGTCCTTGAACGGATTCAAATACAACCAAGCCATTGTTATTGGACTATGGCTATGTTGGATAAGTTGAAAATAAAACCCACCTCATCCACAAGTTTGTTGTTGGTCTTCTCTAGGGAGTCCATCTTGGCCTGGAGGTCAGTAACTGTGCCACTCAGGTTGCGATTCAACTCCTCAATGTAGTGCTTCTGATCCAAAATGGCAGTCATCTTTGATTCACTGGTTTTTGAAGAAGAGGTAACCGTTGATTACACTTATTTCTTCTAACAAACCATCAATAAATCAAGTCGACAAACATCAGAATGCAGTTGAGGTAGGTCACTCACTCCTTGGGCGTTTCAGTGTTGGCAGTATCTTTCAGGTACAGGGAGAAGTCAATGACTGCCACCTGTTAAACGTAAACAATAAACAAGATCAATAAATGCTGTCCATCCCATTCCACCCAGCTGAAATTCACAGAGACTGCTGCAGCCAAAGCCATTGCATAAAGTATGCTTCTTTGTCCATCTCTCACCTGAGAGTCCAGATCCTCCCCTTTGATACAAAGGTTTGCATCAATGACATTGAGGCCAACCAGAAGTCCTACAATCACAGTCCCCTCATCTTCTAGCATTAATGATCCCGGTTCATAGAATTCACTGCAAAAAAAGAACAGTGTCAAGTGATGACAATGAAAGAGCAGGCAGGAAGGCATACATCACATCTACAGAGGGGGGGGGGTTATAATATGGAAATAGGAATGTGTAACTTCTTATCAAGTCCAGTTGCTAGAAACCAGCATCTCACCTCAGGAGATCTTTGTGATCCAGCAGGGCTTTCATATAATCTGCCAACTTTTTTTGCATGAGGGCCAAATGTAGCCAGGCTCTCCCTCGACCCAACCCTGTCCTGAAAAGGGAGAGGAAAAATGCAGAGAATAATAGATTGGTTGATTTCAGCAGCACCACACAGCATAATAATTTACTAATGGAGAATTGCATTTTATTTAATTTGTCACTTTTTACAACTCACTTAAGACTAGGAAGGTCTCGAGCACTTGTGGTTATGTCAGTGGACTCTGGACACAACTTCTCCACCATTTCCAGAGGCCCCCAGATTGATTTGCTCTGGCCAATAAATGACTTCTTTACTGGAAAAATACAGAAAAGTAAGGGGCGATGAATGTGGGGTGGTGGTGATTGGTTCTTCGCTTGAAAATAAACAGCAAGAAACCATGTTTTTTTCTTTACAGTCAAGTCTTACCTTTCAGCCCATGTTTCAGACAGCTCTCCAGAACAACAAAAAACTGCTGCAGTGGAGGGTACTCAGAGTCCAAAGTTCTGCCCAGACTCAGAGAGGACTGGATTAATACTTTAATACTAAGCTTCATCATGCTCAGAAGGTTGGACCTCTCTATCGACATGGGGCTTTTAGTGGGCAAAGCTGAAAATGGTACAAAGTCAGAAGAGTTAAAGTGTGCTTTTTTTTTTTTTTTAAAACACACTTGTAAGTAAGAATTAAAACAAATGTATTTGCAAGCGGGGAGGCACGGAAGAGCTAATCATTAGGAGCCATGAGATGCAATCGGTCAAGTCGCTGAGACCGCTTGACAGCTGATAATTCGAGATAATTGATTATAATGAAGTTGGAAACCATTGCATCATGTGATCTGTTTGAGCTTGACATAATAAAAATAGCAAAGAGGAAGCGAGCAGATTAACGATGGAGTCCGCAAACTAATGATAACGATCATAAACTGCGAGCTTTGAATATTAAAACAAGCGTGGTTGTAAATAACAAACCTGTGAGCATTTTGGCACGGCTGGAGTCATTTTCAGGGGGTTTCTCGGTCGCAGAGCTGATAGATGATAATGATGTGGAGTTTCTGAGAGAAGCACCGTAGCTGACCCCACTGCTGATCGTCTCCGTTGCCTTTCGGGCCAACGAGAAAATTGGTGCAGTCCAAGTGCTCTCAGCAATGGGTTCATCATTCTGAACCTGTTTGTCAGTTGGTTCTTTGCTGTGGGTAGAAACTTCTAAAACTTCATGTTCGGTCTGTTTTGCTTCACCATCTTCTAGGGCTGTGTTTATTTCTGCTGCCTCGTCGGCCATTTCTACCAGTTAGCACGTGACTAGACCAGAGCAATCGCATCCGATGCGAGACTCGATCAGTCCTAATAAATCGACGCATGTCATGAGCTCAGATGCTTTTCTTTCAGAAGACATTGCACTTATCATCCTTATACCTTGAAGGATGGAGTTTTAAATATTGAAAATATATATATATTATAATTTTTCGAGCGATCTTATTGATCTGATTGACCCCACAATATATTGGAACTTTTTTGAAACTCCTCAACTTTAAGAGGGGTTGTGAAGGGTTGAGATAGGTTTGGGCCAAATATTGTTCGATGTAGTAATTTGATTTTGCAATTCTGACTTATGCAATTCTAACAAACAAATAACACATGACGACAGAAATGTGGGTGGTATGATACTATTTATTGATTTGTCATATGAAACTATGCATCTTGAATGTCGATTGGATTGTAGATGCTGATCCTGGGTCCTGAATAAGAATTTCTACCAGAAAAAAATCAATAGACTCTGGCTCAGCTTATTTTGTACCTGTACGTTTTAGAACATGAATAAATAACCACTTACCATAACATGTTTCTTACTAACCTAATACCACTAACCAGATTGAATAAAATTAATAGATTTGTTTGACGCAGTTACACATTTGAACCAGAAGGTGTCAGGCAAACATCGACAACAATAGTGGGTGACTTGGGGAGCGCTGGCAGTAGTTCAGTATGAGTGGGGAGCGCCAGCAGGAGGTCTGTTCGCTCACCAATAATACTCATTTCATCACCACGTGTTCCTATGAGTTGTTTTAGCCGATTGCAAAAACAACATTTGTAAGTAATTAAATTAAACACATAGTCCTCAACATATTGGGTATTCCCCACACATTGTCACATGTTATTTTTTATGATAAAAACACATTTTATTTTATTCTCATTTCCCAATGAAAGAGTAGCCTAAAGAAGAGGTGCTTTAGTGTTTATATTCTATGGACTCCTGGCTCCAGCTAGAAGATCAATCGTTTGTGATTGACAGCTGATGGCGGTGATTGATTGACAGCTGATGATTGAGGTTTTCCTGTGTGAGTCAGAGATCAAATCCAATGTTAAGTCCTCAACTGATTTTAAGTCCCAGCGATTCAGCCCAGATCAATGAAGCATAAATCATTACGAAATATATACACCCAAGCAGAGAAGTCAGACAAACTGTCCAAGAAACTTTACTTTAAACTAGAAAAGTTGAAGTTAAGCTAAAATACGATTGATTGATTTATTTGGTAATTGATTAGCTTCTCCAATGTCTCAATATTTACGTCAACGCAGATGATGCCATCGAGACAGCTGTTATACATCTCTGTCCCTTCAGTCTGGTTCTGTATTCCGCTAGCTGCAGATGACGTGTTCAAATCCTTCCATCACTGTATTCATTTAGGATCGTGTTGAAGCTCATGTCTAGCCATTACCAGATGTCTTGAAGTGCAAGAATATGATGCAGACTGTCACTCTCTCACTGACCAAAACCACCTGTTATTTAGTGGATCCTACCCGTGCTTACAACCAATAAGCAGAGGCAAATCTTGTGTGTTGAAAAACAGAAAATAATTTTAACTCAAGCAGAGTTATGGACTCTGTTACATTCATATAGTCACATGCTCACGTCACCCGACCCCTACCATCACTTTTACCATTCTCACATCTTATTGTATGGTTACATGGGTAGCATTATACAAAAAGCTAAAGAATCCAGGCTACAATAGTCAGTGCTCCCTCTTCCTGCTGAATAAGCCGGCATTATGAGGATGTAAGTCATTCCTGTGGCATTGTAGTTCCTGGGTGACTAAATCCCTGTTGTTCCACCTTATGATGACAGACTGCACTCACGTATTCTTCCATTTGTACTGATACTTTTGTATTAAGATCATTGCATTGCTTAATTTGCTTTCAGCTGAATCATCTAAGTATACACAATTTGCACTTGCATACAAATACTCAACCAACAGCAATATTGCCCAACGGGTTGGGACTTAAATTACAAATCTTCAAAATGAGTTGTTTAACCACTGTGTAATACCAACAATATATTGTGTGACATTTCATTTTTTTATTATGGGGTATCCTTCCATTAAATCAAATTATAGAGTGCAACAGGGCATATTCTTTTTACACGGAAGATTAATCCAATTAGTGAAATAGTATGTACACCTTAGTCAAGAAGACAACAACAGCCTTTAAGAAATCACCCAATAAATGTAAAACATTTGTCAAACATGTAGGCTAGCATAAAATAATGTATTGGGAGCCAGCATCCTATGATGGGCGTGGTTTGTGAAATACTATAAATACGGTGGTTTCCCTGTTCGGAAGCTCCTTAACCTACCGAGTCGGAGAACTCTGTGCCACTCGACACTGCTTATCTCTTCACGTTGAACATTGAAGCATTCTCCGAGTGATTTCATCGCCATTTACAACGGCGAAAACAACAACAACACGTTTCAACCGGGAGTGAAGGAAATACTATTGCTTTTCATTATTTATTCTTTTTTTTATTGCCTATAACCTTTTACCTGGAATTTAAAGACATGAGGATCTTCAGAATCGCGCTCCTGCTCGTTCACGCCTTTGGTAAGTTTATCTTGGGACGTTGCGAATGTATCCCTCTCCAACTCATTTAGTTATGTTCTAATCTTTTTCATGCGTAAACTCTCGCTGTGTTGGTTCTGTTGTTCTGGAGGCATCCTTGTGTATATATTGTTAACCATGACCTTTACGTCATGCAAACTGTGTAGTTTACAGAGCGACGAAATATTGTCTGGGAAAGCTATTTGAAAACGAATCGGGTCATCTCTCTTATTTTAGAGTACCATGCTTAATGTAACTGGATAGTTTTATTTTTAACTCGTATTCTGGACTGGCATTTGCTAACTGTCTATTTATGAAAATTCGGCGGAGCACGACATGTTTCCCGTACCCACACAACTTTTCGCATCACAAAATGATCCATTCCTCTTGTTTCTTGAGTGCCAATCCACCTGGAGCGCATTACGCGCGCCATGCGCTACATGTTCTGACTTGCCTTCGCCTGCCACCCTACTCCATGCACGCACGCACGCACCAACGCAAACACACACACTTACACTCACGCTAACCATTCTGCTTCATCCATTGTAAGCCATTCCAATTGCCAATTGGTTACGGGGTTAGTTTATGTCATGTTTATTTTTGTTTGTTTTTCGTTTGCTTTCCTTTAGTGGCGTCGCGGCTGACAAGTGGCGCAGCGGTGGACAGGCATGACAGTGAAAGGCACCATACGGCTGTGATCAACCTCCTGGACACACGGAATGACAGGATAGAGGAGGACAACGCAGGTGTGGCGAGGACCACCGCCGATTACGACAACAGCTACTACTATGAAGAAAATTATTACAACGAGGAGGAGGACTATGATATGTCTGGAGATGTGGACCTACCAAGAGGTAGGCCAAAAAACATTTTCCCCTGAACTTCACCCACCACTAGTAGAGCGTTCATGTCTTGGTGGTTTGACTCGCTAAGCCTTTGCCGTTGTTTTAACATTGTCTTCCTCCCGCTTCAGTCGCTATGTCCAGCAAGCCGAAGGACAGTGCCAGCATTCTGTCAGCGGAGCAGCCTGAGAGGCCTCAGAGGAGGGGGAAAGGCAAGAAGAAGGGAAAGGGCCAAGGGAGGAAGAGGAATCCATGTCTGAAGAAGTACAAGAATTTCTGCATTCACGGCACCTGCCAATATTACAAGGACCTCCGCGCGGCTTCCTGTGTGTAAGTGTAGACCTAAGTTACTTTTTAAATTAAATTCAAGGTGCTGACTTCACTTAATGCATTGCGACTCATCACAATGACGGTGCTGATGACCTGCGCTCTTGCCTATAGATGCCTTCCAAGCTACTCCGGGGAAAGGTGTCAGTTCTTCACCCTGTCCGTGGGGGTGAAGCCCGAGGAGGGATTCAGCCGGACAACGGCCCTGGCGGTGGTGGCGGTGGTCTTGTCGACGCTCTGTCTCACCATCATAGGCCTTCTATTAGCGCTCAGGTATGTACAATGCACACACACACACACACACACACAGAGACAGACAGACAGACAGACAGACAGACAGACAGACAGACAGACAGACAGACAGACAGACAGACAGACAGACAGACAGACAGACAGACAGACAGACAGACAGATACACATACACACACAGTCAAAGGCACTTCACATGCACTGTAAAACTCATTGAACATACCCAGTAAACAACTGCATGCGGTACTACAATACTCGCCTACAACACACAGATATGAGATTTTGAACCGGGTTTGGTGGGAATTGTAAACGGTTTGTGGTGATGTATAATCCCTAGACTAAACCAGATTTCCCTTTGCTATGTCTGATAGGTTTCACAAGAGGGGGGCTTACGACATTGAGAATGAGGAGAAGGTGAAGCTAGGCTCAGCACCCCACCACTGAAGAGAAAGAATGGGGGTGAGCGCTCAATAACGGTCTCATTCGTAGCACTGACTAACCAAACCTGAAATTGAGAGACAGAGTGACACCCACACACAAATTCATGCCCAAATCGAACATGAGACAACATCAAAACAGAAATCCTTATCAGTTCAGCTTCCATTTTGTTTTCACGGTTTTACACAAAAAGAAACCATGCTCATTATCCCCCCCTTTTTCTTTATTTTCAGGCGAAGCTGCGGAAATTCTACCTCAAAATAGAAAGGAGAACTGTAAACGAAGGACTTGGGAGGAAGAAGGAAGCTACAGGAAGAAGGGAAACAGAGAGGGGCCCGACGTCTGGCCCTCTGCTCAGCAATCAAGGGACTCACCACGAGTACCTGGGCTGGGCCAAATGGTCCCTGTGGGCCGTTCTTTCAAAGGGACCACCTGGAAGTGGAATACAGGGCTGGCCGGTGGACAGGATATGTGATGAGCACGCGAAGTAACAGTGGGCGAGAGCACGAAGGAAGGAACAAGTCTAGTCTAGGACTCAACGCTGCGTCTCGGCTGTGTAAAAAAAGTAAATTAAAAAGAGACTATACCAGGAAATGAAGACTTTACGGGATATACATCTTCATCCCCCCCCCCCCCCCCTCTCCCCTACCCTCTCCAATACCCCACAACAATCAGAGGTCAACCTGGAGTATTACGTGTTTTTTTTTTTTTTTTAAGACAGCGTTTTATATTTCTTCCTGCACAATTTTCTTTCCCGTGTACAGTAAAAGCTTTTTTATTTATACAATCTTTATTTAAATTTATTTATTTATGTATGTATTTATGCAGAATTGAACTGCTATCATCCACTCAAGATGCACTGTTTGTTTGTCAAAATGTTACGTTTTGTCTTTTTCTATTTGGTAATTGCCAATATTTATTGATACATTCAGCGGCAATTTGTGTCTATTAATATGTAATTAATAGCTGAGATTGTTGGTGGCCATTGGCTCCCAAGCCAAACTCTGGTAATTAGATACATGCATTGATCAGACACTTACTTAGGGCTCCAGCCCCCAAATGTATCAATGACAGCCACCTGTTCGCCGTCATCATATGTTGTCTGTCTCTGTGGATATTTGAATCGCTAAACATGAAAATCCATGTGCGACATCACATGTTTCTTTTTTTATCTAAGAGTTGAGAAGGGAGTCAAATAAGATATGTATGGAAACAGTGGTTGCTAGAATACAATGGGTTGAATAGAGAATTTGGAGAATTTCAACTTCCATTTGTTCCATGTTCAGCTGTTGATAAAAATGTGAATTCAAATGTTATAAGCCTTAACACCAACAAAGGTGTTTTTTTTCTCAGAAGAAATAAAATATTTTTTCCTCAGAAAGTATGGCTCTGGTGTCAATTAACTTCCACCATTTATCATTATGCTACTCAGAGGCATTGTTCCTATCTTCCTATCTTCCTGGCTGTGTATTAATATTCTATACTACTATTACATGGCCTTCTCATTGCATTATCTCATCCCATTCAGAAACAGTTTTGTGTTACGTTGGCATAATGTGTGCTGCAGGAACAAACGCTTGCCAAGTCATCTTATAGCGGTCCCATTGCAATAAACTATATCTTTATGTGATACAATTTCAACATCACGAGTGTTGACAGACGCGGCAAGTAGACAACGTTTTGTCGTAAAACAGCGATACGCGGTATTGAATCACCCCGTAGTACAGCCACAGCGTCAGTCAGTGGCGCGTGTTTGTCTGTGAAAGACTACCTCGTAACGCAGCATCAACGCTGGTGTATGTTTGTCGTCCAGGTCAGGCAGACACCTGAGCTGTAGACCGCAAGTGAATCATGCCATGCAAGGAAACCCGTGATATTACTCACAGCACCCAACAGATGTCCTGTTCAAAGCCTTTTCTGCTGAAACATCTGACACACAACAACAGGACCCTGGCTTAGAGGGCTGCACCATGACTTCACATGCACCCTACTCACACAGGTTTTGATGGTGGGTGGTTGAGGGGAAATCAAACGACACAGCTGGACACAAAGGCAGGTTAGGACCCAGGCGGCTCACCTCCCACGCGGATGTTGTTACACTTACAGCAATGCCGCGGTGAGTTTCTGTGTGTGTGTCTGTGTGTTTGTGTGTGCGGTTATGTGTTTACTGTGAGTGAATGTGTGGTTGGCTGAAGTGTTGGTTCTGGGACTGTGCTGTGGCTGAGGATGGGGGGCCAGGCCGATCTCGAAGCCAAACATATGTGTTACCGTGTTTATTATGACACAGTGGGTTTAATCCCCATAGATGGGTTTGGCGTCTATACCTACAAATAAACTAAATGAAACTCAGTGTTGTGTTGTGTGTTGCATTAGGGAAAGCTGGTTGGAGACAGATGTGCGTCTGAGCCATAAGGGTGTGGCCACTGACTAGACCTCACCCGAGACTCCCTCATTCCATTTCAATGACGTAAATTAACGTAAATAAGCATTTAACCATTTGTATATATGTATGCATGTACGTATTTGTGCATGTGTGTGAGCGTGTGTGTGTGTGTGTGTGTGTGTGTGTGTGTGTGAAATTGTTTGTTTAATAGTGTGTGTGGTTTTGTGTACATGTGTTTTCGTTGGGGTCTGTACATATTTTGTTGGTGTGTGTGTGTCGGGGAAATTGATAGTGAGTGTGTATGTGTTTTTGCGATGTGGTAATTGTTATGCATTGGGGTATGTGTGTGGGTGTGTGTGCGTACATGCG
>NC_079421.1:14553377-14695877 GCF_026213295.1 Gadus chalcogrammus | reverse complement strand
AAGACTACAACTTCTCATTACCATGGAAAAATACAGCACTATTGTTTGCCAATTGCTTTGGTTAAATCACTAACCACCAGCATCATGCCGACGCAATCTGTGCAGGTTCAATGCGAGCTCTGACAGGAAATCACTGGAATGTGATATGTGAGTGTTGGTGTGCATGTGTGTGTGCATGCCTGGAGGTAAGGGGTTGAATATTGCATCAAGTGCGTTAATTGTAGCCTGAAGCAACCTCTTCTATCCTCAGGTAAGGCCTGATGACAGAGTTATGATTTACGTACATGCAGGCAGTATCTGAGACACAGGTCGTACCAGCCTTGTTGTTTTAATACCTGTAAAGATACTCATAAAGACCCCCGTTGGAAGACGCTCTCTTGTTGCCACACACAGACACACACACACACACACGCGCACACACACACACACACACACACACACACACACACACACACACACACACACACACACACACACACACACACACACACACACACACACACACACACACACACACACACACACACACACACACACACACACACACATATACAAACAAACAGGTGACAGAAAGTAATCTCCATGCTCTGTTTCCATTAAACATATCGCATGTCTTCACCGGAATGTTCCACCGTCTAAGACAGGGTGTTTCGGCCTGCGGTCTCCGTCAGAGACAGGGCAAATGTCAAACACGAGCGAAAGAAGATTCTATCTGGAGACAACTCTCAAGCCTTTGATTGTGTCGGAGGACGTCGATTCACCACATTGTTTTCCAACAAGTTTTTTGTTGGCAAAGAGTAGCAGAAAAACCTGATGGCATCCAGTATGGGCGAATCACAATAAACAGTACGATGAGTAAAGGGTCATTATGAGAATGGGGAATAATCAAATGGCAGACAATTGTAGATACATTAAAAGAAAAACAGAAACTCCTGTTTAAATATTAAATGGTTTGAGTACTTAAGGATTGCATTATAGTGGAGCAAACTCAGCAGAGTAGAACCATAGTTTTAGAGTTGAATCATTGTTCCCGGATCCTTCTGTGTGTGTGTGGGTGTGGGTGAGTGTGTGTACGTGTGTGTGTGTGTGTGTGTGTGTGTGTGTGTGTGTGTGTGTGTGTGTGTGTGTGTGTGTGTGTGTGTGTGTGTGTGTGTGTGTGTGTGTATGCGTGTGCGTGCATCGGTATGTGTGTGTGTGTACCTGTGTGCATATGTGTGTAGCTGTGGTGATTTGTTACTTGTTGAGTCAACTCCAACTGTAGAAATGTGCACTCATCACTGTGATCACAATTCCTCGGACGAATTCAGTCATGTGGGAAAAAAAATGTCCCTTTGTTTCACCAGACACAATTCAAATACTTGCTTAAGTAAAGCAGATAAACTGATCTGATCTAAAGTATTTCATAATATTCCTGATATGCCGTCAAGCCAGAAATGGCAGGTGATCCCTCTTGTAGTTTTTCCATTCCTTTCAGCAGCTGAGTCACTGAGAGAGACCAGAATAGGGAGATATGCAGGTATAAACACATCAGAAAATAGGGTATAGGGTCAAATATGTGGGTATGATCACATAAAGAGATCCCAGCATGTCATATACGCTGCGTTTCACCTCCTGCTGACTTGAAGGTCTCACACTGGGCCAGGGCAGACGGCCCAAGTGATTCAGACAGCCTGAATGTGTGCAGACACACCTACAGGCAGGCTAGTAGGGCACACCTGTAGTAGAACTCACTAGGGGTCACTGGGACACATCGGAAGGAATAAAAGTGAGAGTCATATGAAATGACTCACGAAATGAATTTCTGACATGTAATCAATTATCGATCCTCCATTATTATCATCGATGTGAGCATATCCACATTGGCACGAGCAATCAGTTATAAAAAATGTATGCCCGTTCACATTCAACATCCATTATAGTGAGAATGTCGGTCAAGGAGAGGATACAATGGCAGGTTTCTGGGCATCATTGCGTATTCATTCCAGCACACGTGACTCAGATTGATAAGAGGCTTCAGGTCAAAGCGCCCGCCGTGCCCGTCCCTCCTGTCACCTGGGGGAGAACCCTTCTGTGTATCGATGTTTTCCTTTGCTCGCCACATTCCTCCCCGCCGTTGCCAGGGGAAACAGTTGGTTAAACATTAGCTCTACCCTCTTATCAGTATAGGTTTCACGCCAGGAAGGGGTGGGGGTGGGGGGATCCAGTTGAAGGCACGCAAAGGGAAGGGTTGTGAGTGTGGGTGTCAGAGGTGGTTAGAAAAAATGGACCAATAAACAAGCTCGATCTTGAGGCCTTCATTTTTACACGTTGGCTAAGTGGTCTTTCGTCACCCCACTCGGCGGTTTCACTTCCCATGAAGGGCTGGGGCTGTGTCATCACACACACATTCAAAAAATGTTCAAAAGAATTCAGGCTGAAGAACAGAAATTCAAAGGCCATTAAGAACAAAACCTTAATGGCCTTTGATAACACCTCATTAATAACACTTCTATTTATAGTCCAGCTGCAGGAGATAAGGGGTTCCGGTTGTTCAGTTCTCTATGGCGCGTATTGATACTGGACGTTGACCGAGGTTTACGTCACACAGCCACCTCTGGAGGCACCGGCTCAACTTTGGACTGGAATGGAGATTGCGTTGTATAAACTCTACTACGGATTCTGTCTCGGGGAACTCGTTTCTGCACCTGAGGACATGAATAAGGCTTCAACAGGACGAATTGCATGTGTAAAACAGAATTGTGTTTTTAGTTTTTTTTTGGGACGTCATTCTGCAAGCATGATGCAACAATCTAGACTTAGGAGAGAAGTCCACAATGTCACAATACAGTTCCTCTGAAATTTGCTTGAATTGCATTCACCAGGAAAACCACTAAAACGATCACCACCTCATTAACGATGATCGTAATGTCTGTGATTAAGCGTAAAATTACGTAAAAATCACACACACACACACACACACACACACACACACACACACACACACACACACACACACACACACACACACACACACACACACACACACACACACACACACACACACACACACACACACCCACATCACTTCTGAAATGGTTGAGACATTTGTGAGCATGCACACGCGCCCAAATACGCAGTCAGAAAAACGCACACGCACCCAAACACAGACACTTTCACAAGATCCGCACTTTACACAATACCCAGGCATCCGCCCCGCTTCCTGCAGGCCGGCCCAGGAGCCCATGTATCTGGCTTAATCTCGGCCCCTGGTAACCAGAGACCAGAAGCTGGGGGTCCTAGCTGGTCCCTCTCAGAATGTCAGACGAAAGACCTTCATACCACACAGTACCCTGACCTTCCCACAATGCCTCCATTCAAACGTCTCCGACGCTGCTGCAGAACACGGGAAGGCCGGTTGGCATGGATGGATGTGTGTACGTGTGTGTACGTGTGTGTGTGTGTGTACGTACGTGTGTGTGTGTGTGTGTGTGTGTGTGTGTGTGTGTGTGTGTGTGTGTGTGTGTGTGTGTGTGTGTGTGTGTGTGTGTGTCTGTGTGTGTCTGTGTGTGTGTGTCTGTTTCTCTGCGTGCGTTTGTGGTGGAGAGGGAGTAATCTGTGTGGATGTGTGAGTAAGAATTAAAAAATGAAAGAGAGGGAAAGAGGGAGAAAAAGAGAGAGAGAGAGAGAGAGAGAGAGAGAGAGAGAGAGAGAGAGAGAGAGAGAGAGAGAGAGAGAGAGGGAATTAGAGAAAGAGAGGGTGCGAGCACTTTTGACTGGGGAATCCCTGAGACCAAATAGCTGAGATTCTTTTCTCCATGATCTTTTCCCAACACCAAAAAACTCTCTTTTGAATTTAGACACCCACTTCCTGAAGCATGCATGTGCAATTCCAGTATCTTATTAGGGAGAGAGAGAGAGAGAGAGAGAGAGAGAGAGAGAGAGAGAGAGAGAGAGAGAGAGAGAGAGAGAGAGAGAGAGAGAGAGAGAGAGAACCACCTGACCACCGGGACTGCCCCAAAATTAAGACAATCCTTGACCAAGTTCATACTCATCCTTGCCATTGAGCAGGGATCAGTCAGACTGTGCATCCACTGCACACAAAACCAACTGTGTGCATAGGGTGGACATTTGTTTCCCTAGCCAATAAAGCTTTTTTTTATTGATTGAATTGAATTGACTAGAATTTAAGTGAATTGAATTGAGAGAAAGAGGAAGAGGGACGGAGAGAGAAAGCGTAAGGGAGATAAAGAGAGAGAGAGAAAGAGTGAAAGAAATATAGAGTGACAGAGAGAGTGGGAGAATGACAGAGAGAGAGAGCATTGAGAGGAAAGCCATCACCTGCGTTGCGTGGCTTAACAGACAGGCCCCTGGCTGGCCTTTGACGAGAGACAGACACTTTGCAACGTTTGAAGAACAAACCAGCCTCGTGACTGTGAAAATAAATCCCGGGGCAGCCGGCTGTGCCACACAGACAGAGAGCGATGACCAGAGGGAACTGGACACCGGACCGGACCAGCCCCCTCGATGCAGGGAAAGGGGGTGTGTGTGTGTGTGTGTGTGTGTGTGTGTGTGTGTGTGTGTGTGTGTGTGTGTGTGTGTGTGTGTGTGTGTGTGTGTGTGTGTGTGTGTTTGGGAGGGGGGAGTAGGGGGGAGTAGGGGGTGTGGATGCACCTGACTCACCGATACATCTTACACACATTCCTTATTCCCACATACTGTGAGAAAACATCTGTGATATTTGTCTTGGATGAAGGACGAGCGGGAAGCAAATTATTTATTATCATCCCTTTTTTTCTGTTTACAAATGAACTCGACATGAGATATGCCGTGAGGGGGATTCATATACATCGCTCTGTGTGGAGTGTGTGAGTGACATTAGATATGACTGGGTCGATTATCTAATATAGTCACAAAATGGTGGTGCTGGTGGTGACGGCGGTGGTGGTGACGGCGGTGGTGGAGACAGCGTTGCCGTTTCAAAATGAGCAAAGCTAAGTAAGATAAGGTGTGCGATATTAGACAGGGCATATGTCTGAGCCGGGTTGCTCAAAGCTTCTGTCATTGGGACACTGTTACAGACAGGTAGTGGGGACTGAATTACTTTTAGACAGTAAGGGCCAGACGCTCTCCCTCTCTGGAGTTTCTCACGCGTCACACAGCGCTCAGACCTTGAGGAGACAATAGTGGAAACTGTTGAGGTATTTGGGAGGAATTAGCTGTGGAGTAGCAAGGGAAAACCGCTCTGGTGAAGGTGTACTACAACGTCTGGACAGCAGCTCTGTTTGGACACGATAGAGATGGCAGGCTCCACCAACACACAAATACCCACACAAGCAAACATGCACACGCACACGCGCAGACACACGTACACACACACACACACACACACTGAAGCTGTCATGACATCACTGTGACAGATGAACCACTCACAGCTCTGGAATGCAGTGCAGTGCTCCCTCTTTCGCAGTAGCCCGTCTGTTTCTTAACATAACTTTAAACACACACACACACACACGCACACACACACACACACATATACACACACACACACTGCGGAGACACACGGATGCATACACACATAGACTCTTGCACGCACTAACACACACACTGCACGGTCACACATGCAAGCCGTGCACGCACATACACACACATTGAAAGCGCACACCCTTGCTCTTTTCTTTTACTATACATACGCATACACACACACACACAGAACAAATTCACACATTTACTTGCTATCTTCCTCTGCCACACACACACACACACACACGCGCACGCACACACAGACACACACACACACACACACACACACACACACACACACACACACACACACACACACACACACACACACACACACACACACACACACACACACACACACACACACACACACACACAAATACACAGAACACTCACATTTACTCGCTATTTTCTTCTACCACACACACAGCAGAAACAGACAGACAAAACACAGGCACAACACACACCCACGCCCACACTTTCTCTCTGCACCACACACAGACACTCACACACACAGACACACACACACACAGACACACACAGCGACACACAAAAATACACCACAGATATCAGCTATCAACGCTCAAACAATTTATAGCTCTCACACCCAAAGCCACTGTTAAAATGCAGTTGCTTTTCATAGCTCAGAGTCATTAAACAGAGCGCTCGCTGAGTAGGCAGGCCCGGTGCTCATTTTATTGAGCTTTAACTCACTTCACATTTCATTACACACATGAACCAACTCACTCCACCTTCCCCCGTCAGAGATGGGCAACGTTCCGCGTTCAAACTCGTGCAGGATAACAAATGTAGAACACAGTGGCTGCAGGTGCAGTCGAGGTGGCGCATCGTGTGTGGGAATCCATGAGTATACATATCACACGCACACACACACACACACACACACACACACACACACACACACACACAGGCAGCCAGCTTCATGCTGTATTTAGCTAAGCCCCCCCGCCACCAGCCTCATGACACGGATCTACAGACCATTATGACCTCATCCCCATGGAGTCCCGAGCAGCCTTGGGGGGCAGGGGTAGCCATTCTAATTTATACATTTACATGATGTCATTAAATCACACGCACGCACCTACTCATGCACGCACACACACATACAAACACATGCTCACACACACACACACACACACACACACACACACACACACACACACACACACACACACACACACACACACACACACACACACACACACACACACACACACACACACACACACACACACACAAACACACAACAACACATATATGCATGCATGCATATGTGCATACATACCAGATTTTTTTTTGCATGTTGTTGTCAGTTATGCTTCTGCTTTTAATATATGACCTTGGGTCTACTCTCTATTTGACACATAAAGATTTTGACAATGACAGAAATGCACCCATATAAATGTGTGTACCTTTTTGCATGCCCACCTGCACACACCTGGCCTAAGAAATAATTCTGTCTCCCTCCAAGTCAGAGAACTGGGATTTCTGACAATCTCTGATTTGCTTAGAATTCAAAAAGTCCCTCAACACACCTGATGTCATTGGGAAAAGAAACATGTTCTAACACTGATGGTGATATGGGTAATGAATGATCATCAACCCTGCCAGCAAGTTGTGCACACACAAAAAATGACAACAACATAAATTAAGCTGATTAGATTTCATAAAAACATTTTTACGATGAAACATGTGCTTCCATTTTTTTAAGAAGCTTTTTATTTCAAACTCTCGTTGAAATTGGCAAATGAAAAGGCTGACGTTTTCTATTCCATGCTGTCTTAAACAACAGAGAAATTGAGGGGATGGGAACGGATGCACCTTTCCATCACTTTGGACTTTCCAGTTTTCGTAGGTTCAATGGGTGATGACATCAGGGCTCATCACTTGTCAAAGTAAGCCACCGTGCTCTTGGTCATTGTTCATCACCAGCATGGATAGGAATGTGTGAGTGTGTGTGTGTGTGTGTGTGTGTGTGTGTGTGTGTGTGTGTGTGTGTGTGTGTGTGTGAGTCTGTGTTGGTGTTAAAGTGCATATGCGTGTGTGTGTTTATGTGCGTGAGTGCATGCATAAAGGTGCGTGTGTGTTTATCTGTGTGTGTTATTATTACCCCAAGGCGGTCAGTGGGAGGCATTTCGGATACTTCTTGGGTTTCACAGGTTCTGAGCTCATACACGAATGTCCCTAAATGGCTTGTTCCCTCTCTAGCAGTACATGTGCTAACGGCCATGCCACGGCCACCCCGTGCCCCGCCCATCCCACGCCCCGCCCACCACACCCCAGACAGAAACAACAATCTCCCAAATCCCCCGAGTGACACCATGAAATGAGGTCCATCTCTATAAAGAGTATTGTTGCCTGATAATGTGCACGCAAGCAAGTCGGGCCGTCCACAAACACATATACCCACTTGCACGGCACATGCACACACACACACACACACACACACACACACACACACACACACACACACACACACACACACACACACACACACACACACACACACACACACACACACACACAAGGCACAAGGTCATTTTATAATATGCAAACATGTTACCCACTGAATGCACAGACACACACACACGCAGACATTGGATATGTCGAGAAAACCACTACTCTGGTGCTTTTCAGCAAGGCGTGTTTAGCGAGCCGGTCGTGAACTGACATGAGGGCGGTTATCATTGCGTGAAGAAGATTTAAACGTGTAGAAAAAAACCCTCCGCTTAAGCAATCGCACAACGTCACGGTTGCAAAACACCTTTGCATCCATCATTTGAATGCCAAGCTGCACGTCACGTATCCATCAGCGGAGTGTGATGCATTCTGTGCGTGAGCATCTACAGCGGTGTAACAGGGACAAGAACAACAGATCGGTGCGCAGTCGCACCGATCTGTTGTTCTTGTCCCCCCCGTCCCCTGACCTTGTATGTGTGTTTTTCAGCTCAGAGGATCTGTGCTCCCGGTGCTGGCTCGGGGCCTGTATGTTCCTCTATTTGCAGCCTCAGACAGTGTCTGCTGTGTCTGACACTTGATGTGTGATTCTGTCTGTGCGTGCGGGTGATGTCATTCAGGTGCAGTGTGCCAGGGACGGCTCCGGGGGCCAGAGGAGCGCCGAGGGCCCCCAGCGAGGCGTCAACATCGCCGGGGGCCTTCTCGCACGACGGACCCTGGTGCAGACACCGGACACGCCGTGTGCCCTTTCACGTGCGCTCGCACACGTGCACACTCACACACACACACACACACACACACACACACACACACACACACACACACACACACACACACACACACACACACACACACACACACACACACACACACACACACACACACACACATTCACACGCACACACACACACACACACACACGCATCAGTTTGGGTGTGATGCAAGCATCACAAATATACAAGTTTGCACACATGCATGCACACACACACACACACACACACACACACACACACACACACACACACACACACACACACACACACACACACACACACACACACACACACACACACAAACAAACACACCACGCTCACACACGCACCGACAAATACCACAGGTATGGGTAAACAGAAACATGTCCAATGTACGTAAAGCCGTGTACCTATGTACAGTACATCATTCCGTGCTTCGTGCAGGAGACAGAGGTGCTGCCTGCACCACTGTCGGCCCAGTGGTGCAAGGTGACCCATTGTTGTGAAGTTGTGAAAGTGTTTGAAATAGACAAGCCTTGGGAGCGGACCCTGGTGACGGATGTCCCACACTGCTTCTGTATCGGCGATGATAGATGCCTGGCCTGGCCCTCTGTAAATATAGCAAAGCCCGCGGCTAGTTAGCATGGCTGGCCTAATCCAGGCTGCGGTCATGTGCTTAATATAACTTCAAAATAAATACTTCCACATTCAATTTTCAGCCGTCGCCGAGACGGTATTCTGCGTCGATTTCTCTTGCGCGTTTGAAAAGAAAGTGTATTTGGTGTTGATTCAGTCGATCCAACTATTTCTGACTCCTACAGTTAAAAACATGGGGAAGGAGTGTTGGCGGGGGGAGAGTTGGCGAGGGGGCCGGTGGTGTAGGAGAGCAGTAGGAGGAACGTGCACTTAGAGGGCCTCTGTGTCCCTACCCAGCTCGGGTGCCTGTGGTCGGCCGTCACTGCTGTGTTACCGCGCCATCGCCATGGTTTCCATCCAAAGTCTGAAAAGTGTGGAGGAGCGGCTGTGGGTGGGAAAATATGGGAGAGCTGGCTCGCCGCCGCCGCAGGAAGTTGCGCAAGTCGGCAGGATATGATGTTCGACCGAAAAACATTGTGACACAGCAGTCCTTACTGGCACTCGGAGGAGGGAAACATTTCCTTATCTATCCACAGGTGGCGAGGGGAACAATAAAGCCTTATCAGGAGAAAACCCTTGTAGGTACACACTCACACACCGGAGACACTGTTTGGTATTTGACTCGCCTTGTCTGAAAGAGCCAACTGACTGAGCAAAGGAACGGAAATCTCTTGACTCTGAGTAAAGGGGACAAGAGGCCCTTTCAGAGTGGGTTTCGAAGAGGGTTATCTGGCCTTCTCATCCACATTTACCATGACCGCACCAGAAATGTGGAATCTAGCTGCGTGAGAGCTTCTATTCTCCACCAAACAATAGAGGGCCTTCTTCGTCGGCCCGCGCACCCTCTCCTGGCTGTCGGTCCAACACCCAGATATTTCTCTGTTTTGGCTGCTTCTCGACTGACGCACAGCTGCAAGCAACAGCCTCACCTGGAAAAACATAGAAACCCCTCAGGAAAGCCCATGAGTCAAACGTCCCAAGTCGCATATCTGATAACTGCTTGTCCATGTGTGCTTTTGGCCGCCCTCAGAGCTACCGTTGTATATTTTCTATTTATACACTCCTAGCAACACAAGGAGCACAATCAAACGTGAGTGCAGTTGCTATTTGGGTGTTATCTACAGGAATAGTTTGCTCCCTTCCCTGGTAGCAGGGAGTCACTTAGTACCTTTTCAAAAGAGTCCTGAAAGAGCCGCAAAATACTGTGGCAACAGAGTTGTCGACAGAAAGGATGGATGGAGACTAGTGAGATACGTTGGCATGTTAGAACACGACGGGCTCACACCCACGGATGCAATAACTTTGACTTTGAAGCTCATTGTGTGCACTAAAGTCGTGTTTGCTATCACTTTAGGGAGATGCAAGAGACAAATATGCAGGGCAAACATAAGAGCAGGACAGTGAAGGGGTCACTGGGGTGGACGCCTCCCGGGCCGACCGTCATGTCAACAGCCTGTCTGTAGGCGCCTTGAGAACAAGAAGCCTCATCCCCTACCTGCTCCTTCACGACATGGATCTGAAAACCATGCAAGATTCTTTTGATTAAAGCGGCGCCAAAATGACCAAGTAGTGAATTGTTTTAATAAAAGCAGGGAGGGGAGAAATAACGTAAACTTGTGCTTAGCTGACGTGAGGCATTCCCCGAGAAAAATGCTTCACCATGCGGATGGAGGAAACTCATGGAAAATACCTTGTAACACGTATTCGCTACTATGTGTTTGTCACGCAGGCTTCGCTCCTGAACAATGCAGGGGAGACATCTGAGCAGGACATTCCCTCTGCAAAGCCGTCCAACAGAGTTCAGCTTTTCGAGTTTGTTTTGTTCAATTGTTCTTATTGTTATGCTGTATACACCTCTTCCGCGATCTTTAATTGTTCATCCCATGGCAACCTTGGATAATGTGTACAGTTATGGCCGTTGCCAAGTTGTTAAATGAAAAAAAAGCAGCTGACTCTTGTTTTTTGTGTTGTAACTCGCTTTTAAGATTGCCGCCGCACCATGCAATTAAGGGGGTCGGTTAGGGTTTACTGTGAGTGTGATGAAACTAAATAGTGTAGTAAAACCACAACTGGTTATCTACCCTGAGAGACTGAGACTTGGACCAGGACTGCAAACCTCACGGATATGGAATCATTCATCCTCCATCATTAGCTGGCTTTCTGCTCAGGAACCTTTAAATTCTGTTTATTTTACGTACGCCTTGACACTCTCCTTCACGATCCTTAACCAGTTCTCAAAACGGCGCCCTAAAGTACATTTCTCATAAAAGATTCCGCCCCGGCTCAAAATCTAACATTTTGAAACCACTGGAAAATATAAGATACACATATATAGCATGTAGTGTTTTTATTCCATGTCTACGCTCCGATGTTACATGACTCAGAGTGTAGGCCTGAGCTCTCTTCTCGGCAGTGCTCTCTCAATCACTTTCCCAAAAGTAATAATTGCAATGCTTTGCGAACACCCGCCTGGAGCATCATCTGTGTTGTCATTGAAGTGCTAGCATCGTAGCTGTATGGGCACCGAGGAGGGTCAAACACCAGGTAGCACCCCTCTACAGGAATCCATGGATTGTACTGAGATGGTTCTAGATTCCACAAGGTGACACAACCTATAAATAGCCCAGATATTGGACTTTAAGCAAGGGGTGACAATTTTATAGCTCAAGCGGCTGGCTATAAGTATTAGCATTCTTGAGTTTTTGTTTAAAATAACATTTTTGTTTCGGTTGGTTAATGAGAGCTCTGTTAAATCAGCTCCAGTGGGGCCACACAGACATCCCTCTCAGTGCTTGGATGAGTCACCGCGCTAGCTCATGTCTTAAGCATCCAGTGACCCTTCAACGCCACACACGACTAAAGCGCTCAGCCAGAACTATGACCAGCCCCTACAATACCTGATTTGTAATGATAATGATTCATAGGATTCATATCAACCCGCCTTACTCGTTCAAAGGCCTTACGGTGACGTTGCAGTGCGACATAGCGATTGTTCTCACTTCTTTTGAACAGCCTGTAGCCTGTAGCCTGTATATATATTGAGACATCAGCAGTTTC
Organism: Gadus chalcogrammus; assembly: GCF_026213295.1. Classification (NCBI taxonomy): domain Eukaryota; kingdom Metazoa; phylum Chordata; class Actinopteri; order Gadiformes; family Gadidae; genus Gadus; species Gadus chalcogrammus. The sequence goes on along the minus strand of NC_079421.1, from coordinate 14,683,452 downwards.
AGTGATTCAGTGATTCAAGGTAGATAATAACCCCCTAACCCCCACCTTCTCTTTCTGTCTCTACTTCTGTCTCTCTCTCTCTCCCTCTCTGTCTGTATCCGTATCCGTCTATCAGATAGAGGGTGTGTGCGTGTTCACCCGTGTGCACTCGTGTGTGTGTGTCTCTTTATTATCCTCCACCTCTCATACTTTCTATTCCTCATTGATCGGCCATGCAGGCTCCATAGGGGGGGAACGGGTAAAGTGATCAGGCCATGACATCATCCTGGAGCAACCTCATCCTTGCCGACATTAAATTATTTGTGGTTGTGTGTGTGTGTGTGTGTGTGTGTGTGTGTGTGTGTGTGTGTGTGTGTGTGTGTGTGTGTGTGCGTGTGTGAAGAGTTACAGAGAGAAGGAGAGAGAGTGTTTTATAGTGTGTGTGTACGTCTGTGTTTGTGCGAGCGAAATTGATTTAGTTTGTGTGCCTGTATGTGTGCGTTAATGTGTGTGTGTGTGTATGTGTGTGTGTCTGTCTGTGTGAGAGTGCAGTTGTATGTAGCGTGCTCCAGACTCGTTCCATGTGTTACTTTTTCCTTCCTAGACTTCAGGGATGCCGGGACACTGAGGGTCGACTGTCTAGACGAGTCTAACCATTCTCACCGTTCAAGATTTAAACAAATAGATTCGACTGTTACAGTAACAGAATCATAGAGACTGGCTAGCAGAAGTACAGTGAATTGACAAAGTGTCAGACGGTAGTCTCAGACAAGGAAGCAACATCCTGTGCGATTGAAGTAATAACACAACACGACGGTGGTCCAAAACAGCAATTAGAAACAAATGCAGCGGTTGTGTGGTGGCTGTGGACGCAGTGAGTCACTCGGAACAGGATACCCTCCCTCGCTGGCTGTGAGCGCTGGGACTCAGATGAGGCAATAGTGGGGGCTGATGTGAAATGTGGTCAGGCACCGGCAGGTAGACATACCACACTGTGTAACCCGGAAAGAGAGGGGTAGAGAGAGGCAGAGAGAGGGAGAGAGAGAGAGAGAGAGGGGTAAAGAGAGGCAGGGAGAGAGAGAGAGAGAGAGAGAGAGAGAGAGAGAGAGAGGCAGTGGGCTAATCAATAATCAATACAGCAATTCTCCTGTGCATACACACTGACACACTCATGCAGTCAGCCACACACAAGAACATATGCACAAACACACAAACACTCACACACACATACACATACACACGAACGCACACACACACACACACACACACACACACACACACACACACGCACACACGCACACACATACACACACACACACGCACACACGCACACACAAACACACACTCACACAGACATTCACATAAATATACACCAGAGGTGTATATAATGGTGGGCTTGGTGTCCGAGTGGTTGCTAGGGAACGGGCGGTCCCCTCAGTTAACGACTCATTGCTCTTATCCTCTTTCTAATTGCCCCACTCACTTGCTGTCATCGGCTGATTATGCGCACAGACAGAGGCCAACCTGTCTTCACACGCCCACATCCTGCGGAAGAACGCCATACATGGGCGTGACCTGCCCCACCAGGTAGACCTTTTGCAACACTGGAGAGAAATATCTTGACTCACGACCGGCACTCGCCGGATCTGGTTCTATGTTGGACTATGGTATTTATTTAATAATCCCATAAAATATTAATTATGTCATTAAAGAGTCTCAATGGGGGACGCGGAGAGGCCGACGTGGCCGGTGCCTGCTTCCCGGTGATATCGTCCAGCAGGAACACCCAGTGCACCAGTTATCCAGAAATACCTCTGGCAGGAAGACGCTCACGTTTGGCAGAAGAACAGCACTGACCGGCTCGCTCTCCAGTATAACAGGAGTGCACACTGTCTCACTGTCGCACCTTCAGGGAACGTGTCGCTGCAGTTAGACGACACTCATCATCTACTCCAGATCGACGGTTGTTATGGCGAGCCAACACAAAGCCGCCCTACTATCTGGCTGCTGGGCCCGGGCCACCTACAGAGGGGGAGTGACGGCGGCGTGGCACTTGGATGATAGCACTCAACAATGCAGGGAGGACTTTTCCATGTGCTCATGGACTTTTCCATCTGCTCCCCCCCCACACACACATACACTCTTCTCTATGCACTGACAAATCCACAATCAGACTCATATAGGACATGAAGTGTAGTCACTCCAAGGTGTGGCCATGGAAGCTGGACTTGAAGTGTGTTTGTGTGTGTGTGTGTGTGCGTGTGTGCTTGTGTGTGCGCGTGTGTATTCATGCGTGCACGGGTGCATCTGTGTGTGTTAGAAGCACACACACACACACACACACACACACACACACACACACACACACACACACACACACACACACACACACACACACACACACACACACACACACACACACTCACACACATGTGTGGGAGGGGGGGTGGGGGAGATTTGTGCGTATCATCAAATATAAACCTCCAAATTGAGGCTAATCCTAACAATAACAGACACTGGAAACAGACCTGGGCTTCTCTGGCGCTCTGTGTGTGATGTCATGGTGTCTGCTCCGTATGCTGCGTCTTATTTGGAAATTGAAAACATTTTGGGACATGATTGTGAGGATGTGTCTGGAAATGTGTCTGTAGATTATTTGACAAAAGGGTTATAGGTCTCCACTCTATGACGAGAGGAGATTTCTAAGAAAGAATATCAGTCGTCAACTGATGGCTAATGCGCAATCGGGTGTGGAGGCTAAGCAAGGCCACCATGATAAAAAAAAAAAGCTACACTATAGTAAGTGAGGCCGTAATCTGTCGAATGTTTAGCTTGGCGTGCCGCCGCAACACACACATCTGTATTGAAGCGTATGCGTCTGTATTGTGCAAGTGCATATGCTGTGGGCCCAGCTCTCAAACGAATGCATCGTTAGGCGTGACCTGGAGTTTACACAGATTATCTTGTTTTTCTAAGGCGTGCCTCTCTGTGTCTTGTGTCTTGATTGTTATTAGTCAAAGGAAGTGATATAGGATCACCTTTTCAATCCCATTCTTCCTGGCTGGAATGTTTGACGTTACACGGAATTCGAAAGTGGCTGCTTCTTGATATCGCTGTTGTGGTACACAGTGAATCACAGAAGGGACGGGATACGTTTGAGGATAACTGTATTGTGCTGTGATTTGTTTGTTTATCGCATAGAGCACACATCAGCCTTCAGCCTTCAGCTCCATTCAGCCCAGAACAGTTAGACGCTTCAAATTAAGTTTTGTTATGGGAATAAACAATTCGTTAAAATAGATGTTAAATAATTCCTAATAATGATTATTACATGATTATAATGACCATGAATATTTCAATACAACACACGTTGATTCTGAGAAAATGTATTATTCAAAATTGTATTAAATGTATTATTATCCACGCACACACACACACACGCGCACGCACGCACGCACGCACGCAGCCACACACACACACACACACACACACACACACACACACACACACACACACACACACACACACACACACACACACACACACACACACACACACACACACACACACACACACACACACACACACACACACCAGCAGCATCAGCTGGTAAGAAGTAATTTTACTGAGGGAAACATCAAAGCAAATCTGGGGGACTTTTGGACTAACATGTAATGTTCAGGCTTCGTCAACGAAAGCAGGTGTAGATGTTGACCTACAATCACCTCTTGTCACGAAACCTAACACAAACAGCTTGGAAATGTACCTCCTAGAAACCTCAATGGACCCCCAAGTATTTTCTGGATCCTGAGGTGTTTGGCTCCCTCAAGTGGCGACAATTCAACAGTCGATGGCAATAAATCTGACGAGATCATGTTTTTATTTTGTTGTTTTCATTATTATTTATTTATTTTTTACAATTTTACAGTTTTCAGTTATACTGCCATCGGCCAACATTCACACCAAATCCATTGTTGTACCCACTGTCAATTATTGTACAACCCATTTTATATATATGCCTATAGGCCTACTGTCTTATTTGACATTTAGCTTAGACCTTTTAGTTAATTGTGTCTTTATATTATTAATTGATTGATTCGCTTACGATGAAACTTGGAGTCTGTGTACTATTATAGGCTAATGATCTACCTCATGAAAATAGACCCTTTTCAGAGAGGGGTCATTGTTGGACAAACACAGGTGTCTGTCATCCCACTAATTATGGGTCTGCCACTCTTGTACCATGTACAAGCCTGGCATGCTTTGAGACTACAGTGAAGATAAGCCCTGCCCTGGTATATAAAACAGACCCATGACAATGTTATGAACAACACTTGAGTCTGTCCTACGATGACGCCTCTGTAAAAAAGTTATATTAGTTCAACACCTCAGCTCCTTTGAGGGACTTCTATTAAGTTTACACTTGATGACTGCCGTTTATGGTCACATCTATGTCATTTTGACTATTTATGAGATATTTGAGCATAATGGACATGCTGCCTGAATGCTAGTTATATTCATGATACAGTATACTATACACCAAGCACATGTACACCTAGTCTCGTTGATGAAATGTGATCCTTGACAGGTCTACACTGTTATGGCAAAAACACAAACAACCTCAAGAAAAAAGGTTATCATCGTTGCCTTTAATATGGATCTTAATCTGAGGTATCGACAATTTTATTTTTATTACACAATGAACACAATTATAACCTTAAACTCAAGGCATGGTGAACTAACTATTGTAATGCATCCACATAATGCATTAATATTTTGGTGTAATACCATTGAAATAAGGCCAATTGGCTTTGTTTTTATATGCGTCAGTTTGCCATGCGTAAATCAGATCAGATCAATATTTAAAAAAACAATGAGCAGGGTCTTGGCACATTATCCTCCCCCATGATGTCATACTGCGCATGTTGACCTGTTTTTCTCAACTTCTCGCTGCACTGCCCCCACGGAGACACTAGATGGGTATCTGGTGCAATAGCACAAAGGCAGTTAAAGAGATACTAGTTTAAAATGTATTTTTGTTATCAAATTTGTCAATTCTTACATGTATTTTGACTTATTTGAGTTCATAACTTTTGTTATGTTTATCCTCCCCACACCCTTTTTATTTGGTGATGACTCCGACTCTCTCAACTGTAGAAAAGTGGCTAACGCTAAAGTTAAATCAGGACACACATTCTCTTTCTATTTCTCATCGATCTATGTCTGGGTTCTTAATTTCCACACTGCTTTGTAGACCCCTCCCCATCATCTCTCAGCCAATCAGGACATCATGCATTTAACAGTAGTAGGCTACACTAGAGCGCCAACGCAAAGTTTATGTAAACATCTCTCATTCATGCTTGGCGTAGTTGTTTCGTCTCTCTTGTTTCTATGGCGACCAGTCACACCCTTCCTCCATCCCCCTGAGCTCCATGATGGCTCCATCCCTTCACCTCAGGGACTAGGCGGCACTTAACCACCACCACCACTACCACCACAACCATTCATGGACCAATCGTCGCCATGAAGTACAATTTGATGATGTCTAATCGATAAATTAGTTGTTGTCAATAAATGTTGCCATTAACTTTAATCACTAGTCTCTGGGTTTCAGATGGAATTGAAGCAGTAACTGATGAGATAACTCAGAGGTTTATAAAAGGGGATTAATCCATGGTTAATTAAAGCGTCTCCCTGTTTATGAGTTTTTATTTTAGATGCTTTAGTAGTAAATAATTGATTGTCCCATTATTTAATGTATTGCTACTGTACTGAATACATGAAACCAGATATAAAGTTATTGTTTTGTCTTATTTTATTTGCATTATTCTGGTAGACATGTGCATAAACTCAAATTCCAAATTCGGAGAAACAAAATACAACAAAATACAAATACATAAATATTCCATTATTCTTGAGAAAGTATTTTCAACTGTGATAGATCTGTCTTGAAGTAAACACATTTAAACAAGTAAATAGTTGTGTAACACCGAAATGTGCACTAATAATTAATTGATAGACATTCAGATCCACCATTCACTAACTTAAGCTAATAACATATTGTATAAAAGGGTGGCTCCCATATCAAAAGGACTAAACATAAAATAGTCACATTATTCCAAAGTTAAGCAGTGCATTATAATATAAGCAGCAAAGAGAATGACAAACAAATAACACTTGCTGTGTGAAAACCTGATTAGATTACAGGCTATGATTAGGCAGCCATCCATTATGCACAGTGTATTTAAATCCCAACAGGCTCCAGGAAGGCGGCCTCTAACCTCTATTTCAGGACCTCTTCCCCCCTGCCCCGGAGTGGGGGCCGGGGGAATGTTTGTGGTAGAAGTCTGGTGGGGGGGGATTGGGACTTGCATTCATACCAGTAGGGACATAATACATGCCCTCTAGATAGCCCTGGTCAAGTGGTTGATGGGTCTGGGGGTCCATCTTGGACCCCTGACCGGGGGGACCTCCGTAGACGACCCCTGCCCCGTTCGGGTGCAGGGCTGTGGCGGCGGAGCTGTCAGGGAGGCGGGGGGGAGGTGGAGGCTGAGTCTGGGGATGGGGTGGCGGTGGCGCCGCATAGGGCTGCATATACTGTGGCGCGGGGGCATACATGTTAGGGTTGTGCAAGGATGGGTAAGGGGCCGCGGTGGGCGGATACATGCCCGAATGCGACATGGACTGCTGCGGGATCAGCACCTCCACATACTGGCCGGTCTCCGGGTCGAACAGCATCTTCCTCAACGGCTGCACAGGGACCTCGATGTAGAAATACTTCCCCGTCTCCGGGTCCATCAGCATCCTTCGAGGCGTTTGCCCGAAGCTACCTTCAGAGTACATGCTGGAGCCGTCGCCCTCGTACTCGGAGCCATAGGAGGGCCCCATGCCCTGAGGGCCACACATGTATTGTGAATCCAGATGTGCCAGGCCAGGGGAGTGTCCGTGGCCATGGTCGCCATAGGGAGCCACACTCATTCCAGGCTGCTGCTGTTGTTGCTGCTGAGAAGAGCGCTGTAGTGAGGGCCGTCTGGGCTCCATGTGCTGGTGTGGCTGCAGGGGGCGTTCCGGGGCACAGGGTTGCATGAGAGAGGGGTGGGGAGGGTAGGAAGGAGGCTGGTTGAGGGGGTGGTACATGGTCGGAGGCGGGCCGGGACCCAGGGGACTCGATTTAGGAGAGCCAGGCTGGTAGCACATAGGTGGAGGTTCAGCTCTGCACTGGTGGGGTCGGAGGGGAGGTGGTGCTATGGGGTAAGGGTGAGGGTGGCCTGGGGAGTGAGCGGACGCCGGAGGGGTGTGGTTGTGGGGGCTGTGGTGACGGTGTGGAGGAGTGAGACCAGTGTGGGAGGGACATCCAGAGGTGCAAGAGCATGGGGGAGGACGGGGGGCGGCGAAGTAGCGGTTTGGCTTCTTTGGGGTCAAACCTTGCAGCAGAAGCGGACTGAAACTCTCCCTTTCGTCGTAGCTTGGCGGGTCATCTGAACAGTAGAAACGCAGGTCGTCTGCTCTCTGGGATTGCTCACTGGATAAGGACCTTTGGAAAGGCCTTTGTTCGTGAGAATATTGTGGCACTCGTGTTGTGGATACCACAGTGGGTTGTTTCTCATAGTTAGAGGTCACAGTCCTTACTTGATCATGAGCTAATGTGCTTCTGGAAAACTGTGGTTGACTATTCAGATCCACAACAGCTGACTGCCCTGACCCGCTGGCAACAGTCGAGGAAGATCCAGAGATTTGGCTTACGTTTGGACCATGAATCAGACCCGGGTCTGAGTTTGTCACTGGGTTTGTGGCTGATACTGAAGCAGGGGCAAAAGCTGTGGAACTCTGTGCATCACTGGTGCTTTGAGGTGAGGCCCGGGGATGATGAGCTCTGTTGTTGGGCTGATCTTTATCAGATAATGCTGATGAGTTGGACTGACTCGAAACAGTTGTTGTCGTTTTGTTCTGCGGCGGTCTACAGCTAGAGACAGCAGACACAGCTAGTTTTCTTGTATAGTTGGAAGCTGGTGTGCTGTCACTGGAGAGTTTTCTATAGATGGTTGGTGAGGAGACTACTATTGTTTGAGATCTCTCAGCTGGAGTTTGCGAATCGTTTGGCAGTGGGCCTGAATCAGGTGGTTTGAATTTGTAGTTAGGCTTTGGTGGCACCGCTGGTTTTATTTGATTGTTTGATATAGATTTGACCTCTATTGATTGAGATTTTTTGTTTGTGGATGTATTTTGTTCTTTTGACAGAGACTTCACCTCGATTTGCTGAGGTTTATATCTCAAGGCAGGGGATCTTGGTGGAAAAATCGGATCTTGTCTTTTCAAAGAATCTAAATCTTTGATTGGTGGTGTTACTGTTTGCCTCCCTGTATTTCTCAAAGGAGTTTCAATATTTTGCTGTGCAGAGTCTCTCACACTCTCCTCTACACCCATTAATGGTGGAGTTTCTGTCGTGGGGATGGACTTGGTAGAGGAGGTGGAGAAGGTCCTTTCTCTTCGTGACTCTGACACGCCACCTTCCGAAGTTGAGCAGATCTGCAAAGGAATCTCCAGTCGGTTCACATGCTTATGAGGCATCCCCTTACCTCCAACTGTGTTTGGTTCTCCCTCATTCAATACTGCTCCAATCTCGGCTTGGTAGCCCTTCTCCTTGAGCAACATGGACACCGCATGGCCGCTGCTCTCGCTGTTTGAGGCTGTGGCTTCCATGGGTCTCTCATCCTGGACAGTCTTGTGTTTACTGAACCCATCTCTTATCACAACTACAGCGGTGGAAACCTCTCGTTCCTTACTCGGTAATTTAGGCAGACTTCCCAGCAAGGGAGGTTTCTTGTATCTTCTGGCTGTCTCAGGTTTAGCCTCAACTGGTGTTGTGTTATTTCTTGCTTCAAGGCTATCTTCTTTCGGCTCTTTATTAGCATCAGACTCACGTGGCTTTGATGTTGTTGTCTGATCGGTCATGTGACTCTCTGGGCCTCCACATAAGTAACCTTCTGGCTTGGTGGCCTCTGCAACAGACAGCTGTGCAGGGGCCTGCCGTTGCTCTCCACGTTTGCCTTCTTCCATTCTGCTGGGTGTCTTTTTTTCCTTGTCCTCCTTCAAACACACTGCTTTACACTCTATCTGCATTGGCTGTGAGTGGTACCGAGACCTTCCCTTTTGTTCCGGTGGAGTGGCTGATGATGTCGGGTGCTCTGCATCTCTTCCCTCCACCTTCGGCTCCTCCAACCTGTCCCCTCTCAGCTCCCTTCTCTGTTTGTCTGTCATTACTTTTTTGCTTACCTGTGTTATCTCCTTCCTCCTGTCCTCTCGCCCTGCTTCCAATATACCGTGTTTACTCACCTTTCTTTCCTCAGTTATTTCCTCCCTCCTGTCCTGATATATCTCCTCATTTTCTACATTTTCTTCCATTTTAGGTGAAGGTGTCGTAGCACTGCTTGCCTTGAATGACAGGTTATATGTGTTTTTTACCAGCCTTCGCACATCTCTTACTTTGTGCATTGGCACTTTGACTTTATTGTTTCCATTTACATCTCCCTCCTCTGTCTTCATATCTATTGGGGACTCTCCCTTTTCCTCATTCTCCTTGAACGATGGCTTTGGTGATGATTCTGGGGATGGAACTTCACAATGCAAATCTGGTTTAATATCCAATTCTGGTGTAAGGGAGACATTTAGAGAAGACTTCTTTTTGTCAAGACCATCTGTGATCTCTGGGCTAGGGATTCTGTATTCCTGTTCCTGCCTGGCTTCCATGTGGCTGTTTGATCCAGTAGCAAAATGAACTCCTTTATTCCCGACAGTGGTACTTGCTGACTTGCTTGCTGCTCTTTCTTCCTCTCTTTCACAGCCATCTGCTTGTCTTCTGAATGGAACCATGAGTTCCGACCTCATTCCAGTCCTCTCATTTGGACTTGACCTTTTACCGGCAAAGTGCTGATCGGAAGCCATTGTGTTTGATTCGGTTCCTGCAGCAGGATCGGCAGATAAAAGGCTGCATTGTGACTTGAGGCTGGAACTCAGATTCAGTGTATCCTTTTCGGTTGACTTTTCCAGTGTGTCCTCCACTTGAACAGATGATGATGTTTTTTCCTCATGGGAAGAATCAACGCCTTGCATCTTCTTAGACAGCACACTCTTGATAAGGCAAGTGGCCATCTTGGTTTTGGGATGCGTCTCATCAAGTGAAGTTGACTTCTGAAGTTTAAATGTTTTGTTGTTGTATTCTTGTATGTCTGTGCTCAGTTCACAAGGGTAGGGCTCATGCATTGTCACTGGTGTGCTGTGCTGTCTCAGCAAAGTCTCTTTGAGGGATCCCCGGAATGAGGGACTGTCAGCCATCCCTGGAACAACAGGGCTGCCATTCTCACTGCTCTCATCTTGCCTCGATTCAAGGGTGTTCTTTCTCTTCAGCTGGATCTGTCTTTTGGGAACTCCTCTCCTAGCCTTCCTAGGTTCTTCTCTTTCCACTGCAACATCCACACACTCAAAGCTGCCCATTTCATAGCGCTTAGCTGGGTCTAGGCCATCTGAGTAATATGTAGTAGGTTGGAATGGAAAGTCTTCGTTGTCCAGTCTTTGTCCGGACCCCCTGAAGTCAGCATAGGCTAGCAGAGATGCACTAGCTCCCGCTGGGCTTTCCTGGGTAGATGGTTGGGAAATATTGGTGGAGGATCGGTGACTAGAGTTGTACATATCCAGGTAGTCAATCTCAGGGCTTGACAGACTGTGGAAAGCGCCATCGGTAAACCACTTCACCTCACTGTCTGCCTCGTCTTGCTCGCTTCCAATGCTGGAGCTAGAACTCTGGCGGGGCCTGTTTTTAGAAACACGTCCAGTAGCAACGTTCATGTTCTGGGCCACAGAAGGCTGTAGCCTCCGGGCGGGACCTCCTCTTCTCTGTTGTTGCTGTGGCTGTCTCGTGGCAGGCAACCTCTCTGAATAGGAGTGGGCTGTTGGCATTCCCTTACTGGTCTGTTTGCCTGTGGACGCCGCACTGTGACTCTCAGGCCCTTTTCTATTTCTGGCACTGAATGACAGCTCAACCTGTTGCCCCCTGTAGCTGGCATGTGCCTTCGTACCCTCCTTCTTTTCCTGCAGTCGCTCCTCCCTCTTCCTCTCACTCTCCATCTCCTTCCTGGTACACTTGTGTTGTTCTCTCCCAGGATCTGTCCCCCTTTTGCGCTCCGCCTCCAAAGAAATTTCCCCCACAATCCCCATGTGCCTATTCTGCCCCAGCCAATCGTCTTGGTTATTGCTGTTTCTACACGTTTCACCGGGGCTTCCCCATTTTGCCATCTGATTCTTGGAATTGTCAGTTAGTGTCGATGCTGCAGCTTGTGGGGGGCTCCGACACCTGTTCTGCCACAGTCTGTAGGGTTTCTCTGGGGCTATAATGTGTACAGGGGTAAACCGTGTGATCGGGGGTGAGGGAGTTCTCCTTTTGCTCCCATGACGGGCCGTGTCCTCTGCCGGCTCCTCTCTGCTTAGAATTACAACTTTGGTGGTTGGCTGTTTTCTTGGGTAGTCAGGCGTGCGAGATGTTTCAGAATTTTTATTTTCGATATTTCTATCAGATCTTCTGGAGTTAATTGGAAATTTAGGCTTTGGATGTTTCCCTTGACGGACAGGTGAGATACCCGCAGTCTGGCGGGCAAGTAAGGTGTCTGGCTGTCCGTCAACAGTAGAGACTGGTAGACCGTGAAAAGGGCTCTGCATTTCAATCGGGGGATTCCAATGGTGGTCTTCCTTCTGATTAAAATAATTGCTTTGTACACTTTGAGGGTATGTTTTCTCTGGTGTGATTTCGCTCGGTTCACAGTGTTGTTCTGGTGTTCTACTAGATTTTCTCTCTCCAGGTGGCTTGACAACACTATTTGTTTCAAGTGGTGCTGATTTGCGATCTACTGCTCTTTGGCTGTAGTTTGATATATCTGAAAGGGAAGACTCTCCCATTTCGGGTGTGTCTTGAGGAAAAAGAGAGAGTTCTGGGGTAGAGAAAGGATCAACGTTGTGCAAGGGGGATCCCGTAGGGGATGGTTGTCCAATGCTGTATTCAGGTGACTTACTCAAAGCATTTGAGTCGGTTATCTGAGGGCTCTGGTGCCTTGAACTAGGTGGATGAGAAATGTGGCTGGGCTGAGGTGAAGGAGTCAGTTGCTCTGCTCCAGGGACAGGAGAGGGAAGACTTGACTTGTGTGAGGATACAAGATCTCTCGGTGAAGGAGTGTGGTATCTCGTGTCAGGTGAGAGATTCTGATAACTTATGTCCGGTAAGGACTGGTTAATTCTTGACTCAGGAGAAACAGTTGGACGTGGTGGATCAGGCAATGTAATATGACGTCTTGATGCAGGGGATATAGATTGATATCTCCGTTCAGGTGAGAGATTGCGAAAGGTTGGTTCAGGTGATGGAACAAGGAGGCTTGACACAGGTGAGGAAGGGTTATGTATAAGGCCAGGCGATTGAGTTTGCCCTTTCTCCTTGGGTGAGAAAACATTATCTTTTGGTTCACACATGGGTGAATAGTGTATGTCTAACGGTGATGGAGCAAAATTTATTGGCTCAGGTGAGGAGGTGTAATGTATGTTCACAGGCGATGGAGTAGGATACCTCGGTTGAGGTGAGGGATTAAACAGACTTTTCTCAGGTGATTGAGTAGGATCCCTCAGTTGAGGTGAGGGAGTAAGTTGTCTTTTCTCAGTTGATGAAGTAAGATCCCTTTGTTGAGGTGATGGAGTAAGATGTCTTTTCTCAGGTGATGGAGCGAGGTTCCTCGGTTGAGGTGAGGGAGTTTTTTGTCTTTTCTCAGGTGATGGAGTAAGATCCCTTGGTTTAGGTGAAGGAGGAATTTGTATTTTTTCAGATGACAAACGGAGGTTCCTTTGTTGAGGTGATGGAGCAAGTTGCCTTCTCTCAGGTGATGGCAGAATATCACTTGGTTTGGGTGAGTTATTATACAGTTCAACTTTTTGACTCCTTGACTCAGGTGAGGGGGAAGGTTGTGTCTCAAAATGTATTGGTTCAGGTGAGCGAGTGTAATGTATTTTCCCAGGTGAGGGAGCAAGAAACCTCGGTTCAGGTGGGAGAGTATCTTCTCTTTTCTCAGGTACTGGAAAGAGATTCCTTTGTTCAGGTATCGGACTATAAGGACTGGTCTCAGTTGAAGGACCTTGATTCCTTAGCTCAGGTGAGGGTGTGTAACTCCGGGGCTCAGGGGACAAAGATCTGTCCCTTGGTTGAGGTAACTCAGTAGTGTCCGTGTTATCAGGCTCTGGGTCACTGTATTTATAATATTGGTCAGGTGTAACTATTGTAACTGTTGTCTCTTCTTGTGCGGTCGTGGGATCTATCTGCCTGACTGGGCTCTTGCACTGGGGTTCAGGTGACTGAGGATTCCTGCAAATGGGCTCTGAAGTTGAAAGGTGAGCTATTTCGGTGTATGTTGCTGTGTCGCCGTCTTCGGGCTGGACGACAGAGTAACAGGGCCCTGTAATGTGAGGGGAGCACGTGGTGGCTCTGGAGCACTGGCTGGGATCTGCAGAGTTCAACGCTAAATCCTCCTCAAGGGACTTCTCTCTCCTTCTCACCTCTGGCGAAGATGCCGTAACTCTTATTTCTGGAGAGGAACTAGTATAGTCTGACTCTTTTGGACAACAGTCACTATTTCCTTTATATGATGGGGGTGAATATGGCACAGGTGAGTGAGCCAGGGATAGGGAATCAGGGGTGGGAGCAGTGTGTGGTACTCCGAGTGACAGCGCAGGTGAGGGGGTAAACCTGACTGCAGGCGAGACGCTGGGTCCTCTACACTCAGGAGTGCGGGGTATTGAACTGACAGGGCTTGGCGGTGTGTATCTAGGAAGAGGTGTGGACGCAGCACTCTTGGCCTCAGCAGACAGCTTGCTGCCTCGGTTTTCAGGTGTGTCTCCTCCAGCTAACGAAGTGCACGAAATAAGCTCTGGTGTGCAGGGAGAGCCGTCTATGTCAGGTGTTGATGTGCAGGGAGAGTCGTCTATGTCAGGTGTTGAGCCTCTGCTGAAGAGGTCATGTACAGAGACCCTCCCTCTTAGCTCTGAGAAAGGCGAGCAGTCCTGGGTATCAGGGGAGTAGGAATAATCTCTAGATTCAGGAGTAGTCGATCTTTCGCCTGACTGCCGATGGATGTCCACGCTGCTGCGTGAAGTTGAATTTGAAGAGAAGACGACCCTGGGATTAAATGTGGGTGGGGTCAATCCCCTTAGATGATCGGATGATTGTGGTCGCTGCTCCGATGAGGGACTACTTTTGCGAGATCCACTTGATGAGCTACTTCTCTTGGGAGATCCCCTGGATTCAAGCAAAGATGGCGTGAGTTGTGACTCTATAGAAGATGAGCTAGCCCTTAGGTTACTAGGCTGTGGGGAGCGACTCGGACTTGATGTCCGATTTGAGGATAATGAAGAGGATGGAGATGAGGTTATCCCTCTATATTCTGTACCCTCCAGTGTCTCGGAGCTGTTAGGCCGAGGGGATGGGGTTCTAGAAGTGGGAACCCTATTTAGGACCTCAAGTGATGCACCCTCTGTACTTAACAGCGGTAACGGCGGTGAAGCCGCTGATTCTAATTTGGGGATCTCCTCAGAAAGACCTGAATGCTCCGAGGTCTGGTTGTGGCCTTCTGAATCTTGGCCTTCAGAGTTCCCTGTTGGCAACAGTGGGCTGCGCAGTCTCTCTTTAGGATCCTCAAAGCCCTCCTCTCCTTCACTGGAGCCGTTGGCTGTGTGGTAGGAGCCCGAGGAGTCGTCCACCAGGGGGGAGGCGGCTGCTGCCCGGTCCACCTCCCTGGGAGGGGGAGCGAAAGCCCCAGATGCGGGACTGCCAGAGAGGGAGGGGGAGTCACGATCGTCCCCGAAGATGTCACACAGACAGGTCGTCTCGGAGATGGCAGAACGGGGGCTTGGTATGTTGGTGATGTCGAAGATCTCCACGTGGTTCGGGGTGCCTTCTCGGTTGCGGAGGGAGATGGTGCGAGGTGCGCTGCGCAGGAAGGAGTAGCTGTCCCCCTTAAGAGTCCAGCTGTCCATCGCTAGACCACAGGCACCAGGTCTTCACTGGCACCAGGTCTTCACAGGGGCCAGGCCAGTCTTTTTCCCTGGGGTTCTCAAAACTGTCCCGTACCTGAAATGGGGTAACGACATTGAATTAGTCATAGAGTCAAAAATTCAAGTAATTTGTCAGAGAGGCAAGCTTATATAATGATTACTATTTTTAAAGTGGCTTCATGTATTCCATTTGTAAAAAATAAATGAATAGAACATCATTGTTTGGATGTCACATTTACTTTTATGTTTTCCAACCAATCTCTTAAATATACTTCAAGAATCAAAACCAAATAAATCATCAAGTTAGTAACAAGAGACAAGAAACAATAGCAAGGAAATTGCATGTTCGTCTTACACATGTTAAATGACTGGTCTGATATAGCAAGACATTTTATTGAAATGAATTATGCCTTGTACATACCCATCAACTAGCGCTCCAAAAAGGAGAGCATGTGTCTGATCGAAAAAGAAAGAGAGGATGTTCGCTCGCTTACCTTCAGCCCAAAACGGGGTAGTTCAGGCATTGAGTTTCAGTGTTTCAAATGCCACCCTTCATCCAATCAACTGTCTATTAAATCCACAGCATATAGCGCCTCAGCAGCAACAACAGTCCAAACTTCTAACTAGGGACCTAGTATCTGTAGAACAGAGTAAAACAGTCCAAGGCCATGTTTGTAGGACACGATCTCCACACATCCAACAGTTTTCACCATGACTTTACAAGAAGCAGAGAGGGGAATCACACTCAAGCTCTTTCTTCTGACTATCTCCCCTCTCTCTGTCCCTCCATTCTGCCCCTCCCATTCAAGCAAGCCCAAGGGAAGGGCTTACTGTTTCCAACCTGGTTCCCCTCTCTAGGTTGCGAATAGGTTTTGGCATAGGTTACCCTGTCTGAGCTCGGCCGGTTGGGGTTTATAGTTAGCAGCAGGTGCTGATCCAGCTAGGGGGGATGCAGGGCCCTGGAATCTGACACTAAGACCCAGTTCAGCGGCAGGACCCCCGCTAAATATAGTGCTACACTATCAGGCCCAGATTGTTAGAGGTTTAGCTGCCTGGGAACACATATGTGAAGGCAGAGAGGGGTAGAGATATGGCACAGCAGAGCCACTCACACTTGAAGCACCTGACAGATACTTCAGCGGTTACGCTTTATTGTCATGGGTGTACGTTAGGGGTGTGTGTGTGTGTGTGTGTGTGTGTGTGTGTGTGTGTGTGTGTGTGTGTGTGTGTGTGTGTGTGTGTGTGTGTGTGTGTGTGTGTGTGTGTGTGTGTGCGTGAGCAGAGGAGGATCAACGCTAGACACTCGGATTTTGACGGATCAGAGACCCCCAGCTTTGAGAGAGCTCAGAACCCATGCATAACTCAGTTAGTGTCCCAGTATAGGGTCCCCCTGAAAGGCAATAATTGTGTGTGTGTGTGTGTGTGTGTGTGTGTGTGTGTGTGTCTGTGTGTAGATAATTTATTTTGAATGTGTCAGGTTGTAATAAATGAGGCCCTATGCATGTGGCTCAGCAATATATGTAAATATAATGCAATACCATTTTGCTATAAGGAGAAAATTGGTATTGCCATAGTCAGTATAAACCTCCCAACAGTAAAATGTCCTGCAATATAAATACACAAGAAGTCAGCGATCACAAATAGATTTCAGTCATCGTACTGTGGGTGTGAGAGGGCAGAATATTTTATGCATGTGAGGATGACGCTCTTACAGTGTTTCTGTGTGTGTGTGTGTGTGTGTGTGTGTGTGTGTGTGTGTGTGTGTGTGTGTGTGTGTGTGTGTGTGTGTGTGTGTGTGTGTGTGTGTGTGTGTGTGTGTGTGTGTGTCGATCATGTGCATGAATTTGAGCCCACATGTGGCACATAGTACTGGAGGATTCACGAAGAAGGAATGATAAGCACCTCTGTAATGGCGGGCTTTTGTCTGGATTACTGATAGATGAGTAACATAAGGCCTACTCATTCTGCAATGCAACACACCACATCATCTTTCCATCATAAGCTTTGACGCCATGCAAGTGTGATCAGGCTTTCTGTCTTATTATGGACAGAAAGCAGTCTGGAGTTCAAGCTGCACCGCCTGTACTTCATCAGCCTGCTCAACGGGGGCATCGGCAACCAGACATGTTGAGAGAATAAATACTGTGTGCGGTGCAGTATTGTACATCAGTTTCGTCAGTGTAGACCCTGTGTATGCTTTTTTTTAATCAACATCTATTGGCCACACATATTGGCTTTCTCCCGGCACAATTATTAATGAAACTTTCAAGCAATTTTCCATATTGACCTCTCCCTTGTAAAAGAGCAGCTATAGGCTGCTGCTCATCTAAAAGTTTTGTGCTTTTTCCCTTTTTCTTCCTGCACTGCCTCCTCCACTGTTTCCTATAGGGTTTCCTCCTCTGTCTTTCCCACTACCTCCTCCACTGCCTCCTACACTATTTCTTCCACTGTCTTCTCTACTGCCTCCTCCACTGTTTCCTTGACTGTTTCCTCCACTGTCTCCTCTGACCTGGCATTGGCAACTCTTTTGGAAGGGGGCTTTCCCTTCACTGCCGAGAATGCAAACTGATTTCTCTGCTTCTCTCGTGACTCGTTTGAAGCAGAAAAAAAATTCAGCGTTTGTGTATTAATTGAAACATGAAATTAACAATGAGACTTTATTCAGGAAATTTGACAAAATGAAAAAAGGTTCAGGATTTTGCGCATGGCCTAACCACGGGCGCCAATTATTTCAAATGTATATTTCAAGTGTATAGAGGTTGAGTGCACTTTTGAGATAATTCCCACATAGACACAACTCTTTGTACAGGTTTTGTTTTTGCCCCCTTTTTATAATGCTCAGTTGTCTGAAGCGTTGCATATATGATTGGTGCGTTTTACCTCTATGGCTATTTTTAGAGAATGAATGGTGCTGGATTTCTAGATGTTTGGCTCTGTAAAATAGGTAAATGTTGTGTTGTGATGGCCTAAAAGTGATTCATTCAAATATATTCGAAGCTACTATTAATGTATGTTGCAGCAGATCATTTAATATAGGTTGGATATTATTGATGTTCCCTACAGAAAATAATGTTATCATTTCAAGTTCTAAATAAATAAATAAATAATGAATTAAATATAAAGCTAAAAAGTATACATTAAAATGACAATATAACACATTAATGTATCACATTTGACAGATATTAAAAGACCATCTGCTGTGACAGAAGATATAATTCCCTCTTCTAGCACATCCTTGTTATCAAAAGCTCACAAATGTCAGTTTGACAACTCAAGCCATTATAATTTAATCAACGGTATCGTATACTTATAATTCATCAATGATTGGGATTTATCAGGGATTTCTGCACACATCAGTTCTGGGGTACATGCTGGCAGGACCCAAATACATGTTGGTACATGTTTGCTGGACTAGGCTACAGAGAGGCTTTACAACTAGAATAGTTGTAAAGCTTCTCTGTAGCCTGTCTGCAGTCCTGTCTGGACGACCTACCTAGATCATCTAGATAATACTATTCAACTTTCAAATACTCTTCTCTTAACTGCATATAAAGTCTGATGTATACAAGGTAAGATGTATTAAAGTATACGTTATTTATTTACATAGACCATGTGGTCAAACATCAAAATGTACACTCTCAACAACGACTCTTACTCTGAAATCCCGAGGCAGGCGAAGTACGACACAGGAAGTTCCGCCCCGAGATCGACTGGTGGTAAATTGTTGTCATAACAAGCAAGTGGCTAACGCTAACGCTTGCTAACAAGCGATCAAAATAGGTACGTGTTTGTTTAAATGTATTTGTCCTGAGATTGCGGTAAATATCGATGTGTATTCCGACCGTTGGTAAAACCTAAAACGTGACATCCGTGAGGGTTGTCATTGTGCCCTGGATAGATCCAGGCCTTGTCACACAGCAGCCGGGTAACATTCACTGCTCACCCTGGAGGAGGAGGATGATGTCAAGCTTTGTGGGAGCGAGAGACACTAAAGCCCGTTTGTTTACGTTGGCCACACGGCCTTTTAATTCAAGCATTGTTATATATCTTCGTTAAAATGTGGCCCCTTAAACTGAACTGACATACACGGTTGCAATGCAAAGACGAGTCGTTAGATGTCGATTGTACGACCGAAGTCGAGCTACTGCAGCTAGCTAGTGGGACATGTTCTAGTAAGGGTAATCTGTCAGTGGTCATTTGGGCTCCTGGCTGCGGGATTACTTCAATTCTTTATTGTATATCTTGTGTTGATCGTTTTAAAGGGTTTTATGCGTTCCGCTAAGTTGTACTTTGACATCAGAGAATGGGGTAAAGCCCTTTATAGGTAGCCTTGTTGTGATGTGTGTGGGGCATTTAACTAGGCTAAGGCCTAAGGGGGCGATTAGGATCTACTGCAAACTTTCTGACCCAAGTAAGGAAGTATGTTGTTTCACAGGACAAAAAACGTCTCTATAAGAGTAGTAAAATGCAATAGGACAGTACAAAATACATTCTATTTTGGGTTTATATTCATAATACTCACAATTAGTGATTATTAATCACTCAATAGTTTGTTAAATATGTAATGTATCCTAAGAACATCCCTCCGGCCAACAGGTTTGGGGTGTATGCGTGTCCCAGTCTGAGAGGATGGAGCAGTGTGCCTGTGTGGAGCGTGAGCTGGAGAAGGTTCTCCATCGCTTTGTCATGTACGGTCACCAATCGGAGGAGAGGCTGGATGAGCTCTTGAGGAGCGTCTGCGAGATACGGGGACAGCTCGTTGCGTTCGGTAAGACGAGTACAGTGTCTGTTGAAGATGATGAAGTTTGAAGTGTGTTGTGCTTTGTTTTTGTTGCTTGTATGACAAAAAACACTTTTTATATTGTCTTTTAGGGGTACAAGATGGAGACCTATCGGTATTGTCTCAAACTATGGCACAGTGTTGTAAGAATATCAAAGAAACAGTCCAAATGCTTGCATCTCGGCATAAGGACATCCACGGCAGCGTTTCAAAAGTAGGGAAGGCAATCGACAGGGTAAGGACTAAAACACATCTATCCAATATGTTCCTACTGCAGCGTAATGGATTACCATTGTCTTGTGCCAATTCAAATTTTGTTTTTGTACTTTTCTTTCAGAATTTCGATGCAGAGGTAAGCGCTGTGGTGGCAGAGACAGTGTGGGACTCACCGGAGAGACAGAAGTACCTGAGCGAGACCATTGTAGAGCATCTATACAGGCAAGGGATGCTCAACGTAGCAGAGGATCTCTGCCAGGTAAGTCACATGACTTGAATCTCTCCACCTTTTGGAGAAAACTCATCTGTTGGGATCTTTGTATGTCATTCTCCACTGCTGTGTGTTCTGTGCTGTAGGAGTCTGGAGTAGTCATAGATATGAGCATGAAGCAGCCTTTCTTGGAGCTCAACCGGATCCTGGAGGCCCTGAGAATGCAGGACCTCAGACCAGCACTGGAGTATGCTATTATTTATATTTGAAGAAAAAATAATAATGATTGCCCAGCCATCATTTATCTGATATTAATAGGTAGAAGTTGATGTCCAGCCAATATTTTTATTGAAGCTCTAAAGTAGAATATATTACACAAATGGAGTCATTTAAAATTGGATCCCATTTATCACACTGTAAAACCACACTTGGACTTTGGCTAAGGAGTGATACCTTAATCCTACTGTCTCACACAGAATAAACAACCTACAGACAGATTCCCCTGTTCCAATGCCTCTCTGCCCATGTCATGCCCCTTTTTTTGTTGGGGACTACAGCTGCTCCTTTTACTGTACAGCTAATCAAAGGGGACTGTCGGCGATACTATAAACAAATAAACTTAACTCAACTTCCCTAGGTGGGCCGTGACAAACCGCCAGCGCCTCCTGGACTTGAACAGCAGTCTGGAGTTCAAGCTGCACCGCCTGTACTTCATCAGCCTGCTCAACGGGGGCATCGGCAACCAGCTAGAGGCGCTGCAGTACGCCAGGCACTTCCAGCCCTTCGCCTCCCAGCACCAGAGAGGTGAGCTGAGCCCGAGCCCCAGCCCATCCCAGCCCTCACTGGCTGACCCCGGTAGCACAGGGCTAGGTCAGTCTAACGTCCAGGACAAGGAGATAACAGTCTGTAGTCCAGCACAAGCACATCAAGTTCTACCCCATTCTGCCTCTGCGTGTCTCCACTGAATACACCCCTGCTCCTGAGTTCAGGGATGATAACTCGTACCCTCCCGTTTTATCGGTACCCCCTTCGTCATCCGTTGTGACTGCAGACATCCAGATCCTGATGGGTAGCCTGGTGTACCTGCGCCACGGCATCGAGAACTCCCCCTACCGCACCCTGCTGGAGACCAACCAGTGGGCGGAGATCTGCAACATATTCACCCGGGACGCCTGCGCTCTGCTGGGCCTCTCAGTGGAGTCGCCCCTCAGCGTGAGGTAGGACCCCCAGGGTGCCCAGGGCTCACTAGGGCTCTGTTCAAACAGTGTGTGTATTGAATTTCAATAATGACAACATTAGAAAACAATTGATTTCGAAAAAAAAACGACCGTCGATGAATTGACATTGTATCGAGATGTTTCCCTTGTGTCAACAGGGCCATGGTGAGCCTGGTTCACCATGGCCCTGTTCAGGCATGGACCACTTCTGGATTCTACAACCGTTTTTGAAATTTATCTACAAGGAAATATGAATCTGTTTACCCCAATGGCACAAGACGCTCAAAACAGGTTGCCTGTTTACACATAGTGGCAGTGTATGAGTGATCCCCGCTTGATATGCGCGCACAAGAACAGGTTTGTAACACAATCACGTTTTCGCGTACCTGTGTACCGGTTAATGTTGCTTTGGATAATGCAGCAAAAGATGGTGTCTAGATAACAAACTATCGTGAGTCAATCTAGACGGAATGTATTGTTAAAACGGTTGTCGTACAACCTCTTCTGCCTCTTCGGACATGGATAACATCTCTCTTTGCATCGCAATCTCACATTTACTTTTTCAGGATTTGAAAAGAGATTCACACAGTCATGGAAACAAGGCATATGTAAGTGATTTCCAAGGATCTTCACGTGTGTGTGTGTGTTGTAGCTTTGCGTCAGGATGCATGGCCTTGCCAGTGCTGATGAACATCAAGCAGGTGATCGAGCAGAGACAGTGCAATGGAGTGTGGACACACAAGGATGAGCTGCCTGTAAGTCCCTTGCTTTTAACATTCTCCCTACCCAGCATTTTTATTAAAATGGCTTTACCCCATTTTTTTCACTTTATTAAAAAATGTACTCTTGCTTAGCAGTAATAAATGGATATCAATTTATTATCTTGTTGCCTTGTATATTATACATCTTACCTTATTATCTCTGTTGTAATTCATTCATTCTTTTTAAGTCACAACTTGTCTGTGTAGTCTAATATACGTCTAAACGTATATTTATTTAAAGCATCATCATTGTACCCTAAAACACTACCATAATCAATCACTATTTCCACATCAGGTCCATTCAATACATCTCAAATACCTAATCTCGCACCTTGCCTCCCCATCTCTTTTTGCCTAGATTGAAATCGACCTGGGTAAGAAGTGCTGGTACCACTCTGTGTTCGCGTGTCCTATCCTCCGCCAGCAGACGTCCGAGAGCAACCCGCCCATGAAGCTTATATGTGGGCACGTCATCTCCAGGGATGCCCTCAACAAACTCACCAACGCTGGGAAGTAAGTCTGAGCTTCTGAGGTTGGGCGTGAAGAGGCAAAACAAGTGTATCACATGCTTCGGGATTTTCAATTTGTGTAGTCGCATCGCATGTATAGTTTTGACACGGGGAACGGTAAACGACAGAAACCCATGCTGCAACTCAGCCTTCTGCCCGTCCTCCCCTCCTCTCCAGATTGAAGTGCCCCTACTGTCCGATGGAGCAGAACCCGTCAGACGCCAAGCAGATCTACTTTTGATCCCTCTGACTCTTTTGTCACAAGTAAGAACGAAGCTCCTCCCCGAGCCTCAACAGGACCTTCTGCTCACCTCCCAGCCCCCCTGCTCCTGTGCTCCTAGGCAGCCTGGATGCCTGTTACTATACGCACCAAGGTTGCGTACCAGTGCAACCCCCCCCCCCCTCCCTCGAACCCCCCCCCCGCCCTCCGGACAGGCTTGGCCCATGGGCAGCCGCCGTGTCCGTGTTATTGGACCCCACCCACATTGGCTTCACAACAACTTGTACAGAGAGCGGATGGGGAGGTCCATGTCTGCAACCCGTACCGGAGGAGTCTGCCGGTGTTACCAAGCGGAAGCCTCGCAGGAGGGACCCGCAGAGATAGCTAAAAGATCATTCATTAAAAGTCATTTGTAAATGCCTGCAAACCTATTTTTTTTTTTCTTCACTTTTAAAAGTATGTAAGAGTTTAAAAAAAAACCCTCTCTTGGTTTAATAAACTGAGTTGGCTTATGGGTGAATTTTTCCTCTTTGCGTTTCCCTGTTTTCTTTTTCTTTCGGAGAATGGACTGCTCACAGGTGTTATGGTTGTAGAGAGGGTACTGTACGTATGGTATTGTTTAAAGGAGGTATGATTTCAGCATAGTATTTATCTTCTATTGTAACCAAGAAAGGGCACAGAATGCTCTGTGAAAGTATATTAGTTTGAGCGAGGAAGGGGCTTGATCCCAGCGGAGTGGTCGCATGAGTTCCGGGCGGAACGGAACACTGATTGTGAAATGTGACCCGTGTTTGCTCCGTTACGTTAAAATAAAAGTCTCTCATAGATTACATTAACTGTTGGCTCATGTGATGATAATGAGGGCGATGGTAATGATCAGGAGGATCTCGTCAACAGTAGAACTGCTTTTATTTTCCTAACTTTTTTTGTTTCCTGTGACTGCACACCAGCAAAAAATGTCATTTACAGAAGCCCAATGTGTTGTACCATAAACGTATGTAACAAAAAACCATTACATGCTACTGTGAAATGTGCTTTGTTTCCAAAAGGGGTGCGTGTGTGTGTGTGTGTGTGTGTATGTACGCGTGCGTGTGTGTTATAAATTGATCAGCGACGCTTGAAACGGCCATGACGACTTTCTCATATTAAGCTATAGTACTAATGATTCAGGCCAGGACTGGTCTGTAGCCCCTAAGGCTTGATCCATGATTAGTTTGGGACATATTTTGTGGTGGGTTAGCTGTACTGTTGAACCTGCAACTACTTTACTAGGGCCCTTGGTTCAGCTTTATTCATTTATTGTTGAACAGGAGGTCCTCTTGATTAACTGGCTGTTTTTTTAATATACACGTATATTAAATGCATCTGCTGCGTATGTATGGCTTTAATGTCATGTTGCGGTAAGGTTCAGATCATTGGGATATACACATCTTAACCATTTTCCTCAGGGGTCATACTTTTTCCTATTAACAAGAAAAAATTGGTTTAAGATATGTTCATTGAAATGCTACTAAAAAACAATTGATTGTCAGGGCAGCACACTTGGTTAATGGTTATTGTGTTGAAAAGATTCCTCATATATTTTAGCTATTTGTAATCGATGGGATTGTCTCATAGCGTTTATGGAGTGGGGGTCAGTGATGCTCCTTGCAGCCACTAGGGGGGTGTATAGTGGATGATCCATATACCACTGATCTGATCGATATGCTCTTTCACCGGTATGGCACTATGTTCCACACCATCACTGGAGCAGAAAATTAATTGATAAAAAAACAAAAACATAGTTCATCTTTCCATTTCTGTTAATTATTCTGACCTAGGCGGATGTTTTTACCACATTTTAATAGAGTTTCCTTTCTTGGTTAACAATCCTACATTGCTTCTTTGGGGATTGTGCGGGACGACTGATTCTGTCATCACTTTTTGTTGTATGTATGCTTTTTTCCTGCTTTTGAGTGTTGCGCTAAGTTTTATTGTAAATATTTATCCTCTAACATGTTTCATATAATTGCATCTGGATATAAAAATAAAAACTTTATACTCCAAGTAACTTTTCAAAATGAATAGATAAATCTTGCCTTCGAGAAGTCCTTTCTGGGATTTGAAATTGTATTTAAGGCAAAAACATCCTGTTGTACCCATCTTTACCATGTGGTGGCGCCGGGACACTATTATCCCACTCAAATAAGTGTCAATCGCAAATCAAAACACTCAAGGCTTCCATTTGAAAAAGGATAAAATATACAATAATTTTGGTCTTCAATGTATTTTTCCTAGCCTCGCAAAACCCTGAGGTAAGCCCGCGAGGTTTATGCTGGCCTCACAAGGCCACCTTTTTTATGTTCGGCATAAGAAACTGGGAAGATGCCAATCAGTGTTTATTAAACATCCTGGCACAGTAGCCTTCTACTGACAATGGGCCCTATTCACAGCGGGGAAAACACAGGTGTAGCTCCTCACTCTAATTATAGGGTCGATTTAGGAATGGCAGTGCACCGGTGTAGACAGAACTAGTCAAGTAAATATATGTGGACCTTGCTGGTGCTACGACCACCAAAAAATAAAACAGACCTTAAATGACAAGAACAGGAGGTATCTCTTTACCCTATTATTGACGACCGCGGGAAAATGGTCCATTCCACTGCAGTCTAATGTGTCTTATATCAGCAACCACGTGAGCTCTGGAGTTAAAATAAGCCCAGGTTTAAATAATGTAATAAATGCAAGGGTAACAACCTGGTGAGTCAGCCCCATCTCGTAACTATTCAGGTTTTGACCCGCTGTGGAAAACAAGGCAGCATGGATTCATTTCCTTACTCTCCAGAACGGCATCTGCATAGGCATTTGCATACATTTTGCAAATGATTCACCCCAGCAAACGCATACAGCACAAAGCGTTTCGGATGGCACTTGAATGATCCCGTTCCTGACGTACTCATCTCCCTAGAAACTTCCAAATCTTTCAATTTTTTCTGTGGAACACTTTTTTTTTTCCTACGGAAACACAAATTCCTGGAACAAAGGCTCCACCTGTTTCATCCAAGCTGATCTGCCACCCTCGGTTATATATACCGAGAAGGTATTTAGGGTTGGCCTTTGAGTTTTGGTGTAGGGATGGGGGTGGAATAGATATAATCCAATGAAAGACGGTTTCTAGACCCCAAAGGCCTCCTCTACAATGTGGGCTATGGGGTTCCAAAGCTCATGCCCCATGGTTTGTATTGGTGAATAAAATAGTTCTGAAAACAGGTGTAGTTCATACGGACGGGAAGGAGGCCTTCAGCCAATCAGGACCCATCTTGAGCAAATCTCTTCGATTTAGTATGCCACTGTTGATATATGTTTATTATTCAGTCCGAGCAAACATTATATACATTTTGTACAGTTATTCCAGTAAAAGAACACAAGTCACAGTATATCATCGCTTTTTTTCTTTGAAAACAGTTGCATTAAACATGGGGCAGATCAAGTAAGGTCTTCTCAGCTAGTCACTGAGCTGGGCATTGTTTTTTGAATATCATTTTTGTAGAACTGCAGAAAGTGAAACGATGCACTTATTATACAGTAAGTATACCCTTTTGTTTGGTAAAATAAAAATCAGTTTGAGTCATCTACAAACCATTTGACCTGCTGAGGTGAGCTGGCGTCCCGGGGCAGGAGACACAGGTAGAACTCAGAGCAGAACCATAGTGTCTGGCTCCTGGCTAGTCCTAATCCTCCATACTTAAGCCAGCGGCGTGGCTCTTCCACAGGCTCTAGGTTGTGCCCTTTATGCACAGACATTATGTGCAACAGGTGCTTGGCCACAAATCCCTTTGAATCCCTTTGAATTTGGATTAAAGACAGTTCAGTAATTCCAAATATGTGTACAAAGATAACCAAACAATGGAACAGGTTACAAAACAAGTCGATTTCATTAACTTAAATACACAGAGGATTCTTCATTAGGAAGTCTGAAGGCTTGTTGGGCCATTCCCAAAGGTTTTCTTAGAGACTACTTGGGGGTAGTGTTCAGTGCAGCCATTGTCAGCAGCAGTGTTTTTTCTGAGGGAGGTGTGGATGGGATCATGGGAGGGGAGCTCAAATCAACAAGGCGAGGGAGGGTTGACGGGAGGGACAAATCCTGAAGCTTAGTCGTCAAGGAGTTACTACGTTCGTCGACCTGAGTCATCAGATCTCTGACGACTCGATTCTCTCAATCCACGGCAGGCCAGAGGAACGTCCGTCCTCTTCCGCCCTCCCGGACTCCGACGGGAACCCGTCCCGCTCTAGCGTCCCGCTCCCGCTGCCGCTGTTGCCGGCGGCAACGCCACCGCCACCTCTTCCCTCTCCTCCTCCTCCTCCTCCTCCTCCCGCCTTCTCCCAGCCCTCCGGCCCCGCCCTCGCCAGGTGTAGCTCCGCCTCCAGGGCCTCGCTGCGGTGGTACATGTCCAGGTAGCTGGCCTGCAGCTCCTTCTGGTAGCGGATCACCTTGTCCTTCTCGGCCTGCCACGTGCGCCTCTCCTCCTCGAAGGCGTCGGCCTGCGCCTCGCTCTGCCGGCGCTCCAGGAGCAGCTCCGCCCGCAGGCGGTCCTCCACCGGGGCCACGCCCCCACCTGGAGGAGGAGACGGGAGGAGACATGGGGAGGAGGTGATTGGAGATTAGAGGAGGAAATGAGCGGAGAAGACGATTGGAGATGTTGGGAGGAGAGGGCAGGGGACATTAGGAAGAGATGTTCGGCAATGTGAGGAGGAGGTGATGGGAGATTAGAGGAGGAAAAGACAGAAGAGTATAGGAGATGATACAAGGAAAGGAGAGGAGGAGAAGAGGAGATGTTAGGAGGAAGTGATAGGAGATTAGAGGAGGAAAAGACAGGAGAGTAGAGGAGATGATTTGAGGTAAAGAGGAGGAGACCAGAGGAGATGTGAGGAGGAGGAGGTGACAGGAGATTAGAGGAGGAAAAAGAATAGGGGGTAAAGGAGATGATACGAGGAAAGGAGAGGAGGAGACCAGAGGACATGTGAGGAGGAGAAGACAGGAGAGTAGAGATTATGCGAGGAAAGCAGGGGAGGAGACGAGAGGAGACGCGAGGGGGAGGTGATAGGAGATGAGAGAAAGGAAATGAGAGGAGTGTTGAGGAGATAATACTAGGAAAGGAGAGGAGGATGCGAGAGAGGTGATGTTAGGAGGAAATGTGAGGAGATGTACGGGGAGAGACGGCAGGAGACGTTGGGAGGAGACAACAGGGGATGAGAGGAGGAGGAGACAGGAGATGAGAGCATGGAATGACAGGACACGAGAGAGGGCGGGAGGAGAGGAGCGGAAGACACGAGCGGAGACAAGAGGACACGTTAGGAGGAGGAGACGATAGAAGATTTGAATAGACGTGGGAGGATGTTAGAAGACGACGACAGAGGAATATGTTAGCAGGAGATGAGAATTCTTCATTCATTCTTTTTTACAATGTTAATGAACTCACAAAATTACCAAATAATTATGCATTACATAACAAATTGGCTTTCAATCAAGCCGATGAACGTCCCTACACTGTATAACTACGACATGACAGAAAAAGCGAGACCACTTGTTGTCTCCTGACGTGAAGCGCGTGAGAGAGAGCGTGTACTGTACCCGTGGCTCCGCCCCCAGCGGCGTCCTCCTCGTGCGATTGGCTGAGGCAGGTGTGGCGGCGCTGCAGCGTGCCCTGCAGCGCCGTCTTCAGCGTGTCCAGCTGGCCCTCGCGGCTCCGCAGCTCGCCGCGCGTCTCCCTCAGCTGGGTCTTCAGCTGGAAGATCTCGCTCAGCTTCTGGGTCACCTCCGCCTGGGAGTCCCGCAGCTGCTGCTTCAGCAGGGAGATCTCCCCCGACTTCTGACACACCTTGGGTGTGGGGTGGGAAGGGGGGGGGGGGGGGGGGGAAGAGAGAGAGAGAGAGAGAGAGAGAGAGAGAGAGAGAGAGAGAGAGAGAGAGAGAGAGAGAGAGAGAGAGAGAGAGAGAGAGAGAGAGAGAGAGAGAGAGAGAGAGAGAGAGAGAGAGAGAGAGAGGAGAACATGTAAGCAAAACCAAGGTGCTTACGTGGAAAAATAACCGAGCCTTCTCAGTGCATGTCTTTGGTGCATTTTGGCTCTTTGAGGCTTTAAATAAATAAATACTTATATTCCACTTGCTGATGGAAGAGAACTTCAGCCATTGTTTCTTACACTATAATATTCACAACCCTGATCCCTGGCAGTGTTAGTGCCATGGTCGGGTCAGGCCAGCTGCACAGACCCACAGCTGAGCAAAACAGTTGAACCATCAACCACCACCCGTGTCTCATTCATAGATGAATAAATGTGATGGGACCTCAGAAAGCGCATTCATATTCACGTCCAGATGAATGATCAATACCCCACTGTAATAATAATGATAATAATACATTTAATTTAGAGGCGCCTTTCAAGACACCCACGGTCACCTTACAGAGCATATAGTCATCATAAATCGTTAAAAAAAAAAAAAGAAATTGTATAAAAAAAAAAAAAAAAAAAAATAAACATAACAAATAAACATAATAAACTGTATCCTTGTGTCCATCGTGTGGCATAATAATCTCTACTAACGGTGTCCCCTAACATTTGTTACCTTTAATGCTCAACAAACTCTGTGCTCCACCCCAACCACATACCTGCCAGCGGGTCTCCTCCAGGGTGGGGCTGACTGCGCCCACCTCCTCCTCCTCCTGACCCTTGACCCTGCGGAGGCTGTCCAGCTCCTCTTGGGCGCGACCCTTCTCCTGCTGGGCCCGGTACAGCTGCAGCTGGAGGCTGCGCTGGGAGCGCTGGGCGTGCTGGGAGAGCTGCCTCAGCTTGGCGGCGTACAGGCCCTTGAGCTCGTCCACCTCCTTCTCCCACAGCCGCTGCTTCCCCTCGAACACCTGGACACACGCAGGGGTCAGGGCCGGTCGCTCGGGCGAGATTGAGGATTGAGACTTCTTTGGGATCGTAACAGAGGATGGAAGATCCTCGTGTAGCCATCTTTTATCCGCTTTGGTTGGCAATCGTATAATGTTTCTAAAATACTGGTCAATTCCAATTTTGAACAGCTGCAGTAGAAGAGCCTGCAGTATCTGTTACCATAGAAACGGGCATCATAAAATATTAGTGCAACACATACCTTGTTGTTGGTAGGTGTTAGTGTCTATTCCGGTGGTGGAGCATCATGTTTCCCAGACAACACATTACGCAATACGCAGACGTTCCCGTCTCAACCGAAGTTTGAGAACATGGAAGTGGCGTCCACCCACCTGAGCGATGGCGCCTTCGCTCTCGTCCAGGTTCCTCCTCATCTGCTTCAGCTCGTACTCCTTCTCCACCAGGCGCTCCTCTAGATCCCGGACCTGTGACCCAGGAACAGAGAGGTAGCAGCTCATACCGTTTCCCCGTCCGTCCACTCACACTCACACAAGAGATGCTTTTAAAAGGGGTTGCATCAAGAAGATCGATTCTGCTCTGTGCTCCACCACGCACTCACCACGTCCTCCATGGACAGGGACAGGGGGAGCTCGTAGGGGGGCGGGGCCTCCCCCGGACAGGGCGTCAGGTGGCTCAGGGTGGCCATGCTCCGACAGGTCACCGCCATGTCGCCCCCCATCACGGCGCCCCCCGGGCCCACGCCCCGGGGCCCCATGCAGGAGCGGTCCAGGGAGCCGATGGTGTTGATGTGGCCCGTGGACGCGCTGGGGAGAACCCACAGTCGAATTAGAACCGTCTCAATGTGTAGCGCCGATCACTGACACTGTACTTTCAGAGTAAGAGCACAACCATGTCTCCTGGAGCTACTCTGCAACTCTGTCCAGCTGTTCTTTAAACCTGGGTAGTGCAGCACTCAAGAATTTGAATGTTCTCACTGCCTCCCTGACACTGTCACTCGCTTTGTATAAAACAACTTACGGGGAGACTGAACGTGAATGTAAAACACCATCAGTTGCTCAAGTTCTAACATACAAGTCATAGAGCAGCAGTGTCATCTGATAAGGAAGCAGTGGTCTACCTGATTTGAGACAGGTGTGGGCGGAAGGGCGGGCGGTACGGCGGCAGGCTGTTCATGGAGTTGTGTCCCGAGTCGGACATGTTGTCATCCTCTTGACTGGCGCCGCGCAAGCAAGCCAAGGCCTGGAGAGGAGGGGAAAACGTCATGCTTAGTACCCATCAGTCATAACAAAAACAACGTGATTCATTGACTTTGACTCCCCTCGAGATCACAGAGATGAGGTGCGGCTGTTTTGTTCAAATAGGTGCTTCAGATAATAACGAGACAAGAGTCATGCAGGCTCAAGTATCGGTGATAATAATAATCATTTATACTATTCATATTGTTTGTCCTGGCCCTGTTTGTCCTTTTTCTCCTTACTTTAGCATCTATTTTTTTGTTTTCCTTAGCACTACTTTATACTTTTTTTTTGTGTTGTATTATTTCCTATGGCTAACACTGTAGCTGTGATGTAACACAGAAATTAAGCTAATAAAGTCTGTCTGTCTGTCTGTCCGTCCGTCCGTCCGTCCGTCTGTCTGTCTATCTATCTATCCATATCGTTATCTATCTATACATAATGTATCATTAATTCTATCTCTGGGTATAAATAAAGAAATGTATCTATGTAACATAAAAGCTATGACCGCTGATGACTCAGTGAGGCGAGGGGACACCTTGTGGCCCGCGCTGGACGTTGCTGTTATCGTTGTGGTGTTGCTGGCTCTCCCAGGGCGGGAAGGCGAGGAAGAGGAGGAGGAGGAGGAGGCGGCCGGGGGCGGGTGGCCGTAAGCCTGGGGTATCCCGTTGTTCCTGTAGTCCAGGTCCTCTACCGGGGAGGTGGGGTACAGGTTCTGCATGGAGCTGAAGTTTTTGGGCGCGACTCGCTTGAAGGCGGAAGGCCTGAAGTGAGTCTGTAGAGGGGGGGGGGAGACAACAGGAGGGTGGAACGGCTTAGAAATACTTCAAATGCTGCTTACGTTATTTCTAGCTATCTTAATTAACTTTTCTTACACATAGAAACATAATCCATAATTATTAACTGCAGTGCAGACTAGACAAAATCCTCCTACACATTTTTTATCAGTCATTAAAATACATTAGTAATGCTGTGGCTTTTGAGGTGCGGCAAACTCACAAACTCTGTCTAGTGTGCTAGACTGTGTCTAGCTGTGTCTGTGTTCATAATCCATCGACATGGTTGAGGCCTCTGCTCTAAAACTCCCGTGGTATTCTATTCAATGAAGTGGTAGAAATTAGGTTGTCTGAACAAGTTGATAATGAGGAGGTGGTTAATAACTTTATCTTGGTTTATTTAACGGTTATGAGTCACAATTTACTCATAAACTACTTTTTCAAACATATAGTGGGCTAAATTAAACTAATTTTTAAACAAATAGAATGTACTAAGACATTTTCTTTCTCTTAATGTTGAAACACTAGCTACAGCACTGCTGTACTGCCGGTGTATTGCCTATAAATCTAAAAAGCCATTCATAGTAATACAAACTACTTTTTGAGGTCATAGGTCGAAAATATTCTGGATCTTTTCCAGGTTAAAATTACTCTATTGAATCATTGTTTATTAACGGTATTTACACTTATGTAGAACACTAAACAATTGAAAGCCATTTCGCTGTTTCACCATTGAGACAGATACTGCGGTTTGCCTTTGTAGGGCAGTATATTATACTGAACGATTCATGACCGCAACGGTCAATTGATTTTATCGCGATTGCCAGGTTTTATTTACTTTTTTTACTTTATCTATACATCATTCTCAGCCCGACCAATTTAAAACGTCCAATCTGGCCGATGGCCAACAGTCATAAATCATTTAGAAGGCAGACAAAGGCCACTCTAACTGAAGTATGCAACCTGCTTTAGCCAAGAAGCTTACCCTTTTACTAGGGGTGTGCTTCTCTCCTTTATAGGACGATCCAAAACATATCTAGATACATGCGCTATCTGATTGGTCGAAGAATTTACTTATTTCTAGCAATCTGATTGGTTGAAATTTTGAATTTATTTCGAGACACTTTGAAAGACCTCATACCACCAAGATCATAAAATCTTTTCCTCAGCCAAAAGATCAACACCAACCGGGATTAAAAAGTATGATTGGCTTTCGTTAAATATTACCCAACTGATACTGCCAGAATGTAAACACATTCGTTATCTTTATATTCCCCTGATAAAAATCGAAATACCTGAACCATTGCTTGCAATTTTAAGTACATCCCATGCATTGTTAAAAAAACGTTTGGGAAGTAGCTGCAAAATGCCGAAATAGCTTTCCCATCTCAACAACACACCAGCAGCAGTTACCTTTCCATACTTCCCGCCGATGGGCAGTGAGTTTTTCCCCACGTCTATTTCGGTTCCGTCTTTATTGTAAACCTTGGTGTAGAGGCTTTCATCCTCGAGCCCGTTGAGAGAAGTGCAGCCAGAGATAACTTCCGTTTTATTCCTACTTCCTGGATTTGTTCTTGGCTCCTTCCTGTTTTAAAGAAAAATCCCCCATTGAGTGTTAGCGGCCAACGAAAATGTGCATGCTGAGTGGACTTAAGCCGGCTTCACTGCAGCGCACCCACCTGCTGATGTTGAGGTAGTTGAGCAGGTCTCTCTGGGTGAAGCCCTTCTTCAGTAGCCCGTTGCTCTGCCGGGGCCTCACCTGTGGCATGGCACGACTGTTCTTGGTCTGGGACACGTCTGGCCTCTCCACCAGACTGCCTACACTTCCCATGGTGCAGTTGGAGGAGAGAGGCGGGGCCGAGCGGAAGGTCTTGCTGGAGGAGTTTCGCGTTCGAGGGAGGGTCTGCACCGAGGCAGCCATTGGTTACCAATGAGGCCGGCACTGGGAAAAAACAAATTGAAAGAATTACCAACACAGTGAGAACTATAAATGGTACTTGCATGTGTACTTGTGAGTAAACACGGCACAATGACTTCTTAATCAGAGTGATTCAGAATACATTTGAAAATGTCAATCATCATAGCTGGTGTTACAATAACTAGTAGTTCCACCTCTTTCACTGAAGATGCGCTGTGTGCAATTAGCACACACACGCAAAAACCGGCGATAGCACAGATGTGTCTTGGACTGCTTTCGCAATCCAGACAGCTGTTACTGTGAACATAAAGACCAACATGGCTGACCACACAGTGAGTGCCGACTGCAGCATAGTGCTCTAATTTCATAATGACACCCTCCATATCACACAGAAATGCAAACTGCATGTACTTTCCTTTTCCATATGGGAAATCTTTGCAATGAAGCCTCCCAAAAAACATAGACTGTTGCAACAAGGCACAGTGAAAGGGATGTTTGTGTGTTGAACTAAAGTAATCACAGGAATAATCAACTAAGATTGAAAAATTGTAACATTAACATGTTATCTTCATCATGGCATTTCAACCGTCGATTCAGTTTCCAACAGTGAGAGAATGGAAGGTCTTCTCAAGGATCATACAACCTCACAAGTCTCTTACATAACTTCATAAACCATGATGCTGCATCCGGACTCAATCCCCCTCAAACCAGAGTCAACACGAGTATTTTGGGAAACACCCATTCCATGGAAAAACTGTAAAAATGAGGGTGCCTGAGTTTGTTCCCGTACTTCATGCATTAACATAATGATGTGAATGCAATTTATAGAGCATATGATGGGCAATTATAGGCACAGCCTGTGTGTGTGTGTGTGTGTGTGTGTGTGTGTGTGTGTGTGTGTGTGTGTGTGTGTGTGTGTGTGTGTGTCAACAAACCAAACCCAAACAAAACTGCAATTACTTGTCTGTTTATGATTATATTCCACCATAGAAAGCAATATAAACTGCAGATTTTTATCTTAGAGTCTCTAAGTTAAGACCGCTTTTTTTTTTATTGGAATACAATGGAACCACTAACACAAACAACCCTTATATTAGACTGTGATATACGTTTATATTCCATGCAAACACACAACTTGGCACATCTTTCTGGATCATTCCACGGTAATGTCTACGCCCTCCTTGTTTTATGATCCACATGAATCTAAAAGGATTCTGATTGGCCGGTCTGCGTTGGGCTACAGCAGCAGACGAGAGTAAGGTGTATTCCAAGGGCGTAAGATAGGGATTAAGAAGAGCACCAGAACCGCCATCCAAGTTGGCACTACAATCTCATATCCTTCTTAAGTCCAGCCTCTCATCATCTCTGTCACTCCCTCCTCCACCGCCCTCGACAGCAACCAGCGCCACAGCTCTCCTGTTCTTCTTTACCACTCCCTCTGTTCCTTGTGCTCAGACCGCCTCATTAAAGGCCTTTATATTGATCTCACCCCATTGACCTCGCCCTCCTTCCCAGCGTAAACATCCCCGCCAGCAGCAAGGAGACATTCTCCAGGCTGTAAAACACACACAAACCTGCCTCGGCCGCCCTTATCCTACCTGGGACTCGGACAGAGATGAGAGGGAGGAGTATACAGACTGCCGATGTTCAATGGTGTCATTCATTACGGACGTAGTCTATTGCCTCTGTTGCCTCAGGGTGGAGCGCTGTTGTGCTGGTGTGTGCTGTGAGTGTACAGTATTCATGATGGATGTTTTCCTTTCTCGACAATGGTTTTACAATAGGGTTACATCCGCAATGCTGTCCACTCTCCCTGTTTTTAAAGAGTTGGTTTGACTGCAAGTGGAGACAGAGATTTCTACATGGAAACACGTCACAATGTCATAAATGCAATACCATTAAAAGCAAATAGATTTTCTTTTTTTTTTGTTCCACAAAGATAATCATAAGGCATAAGGCATAAGTGCAAATTGATATAAGAGAAGGGAAATTCCTTTGTGGAAAATGTTAACAGATGGGTAGCCTACAATTTTATTCTAATAACTTCTTATGAATCATGTCAGAACTATTTATTAAAAATAACAGATCAGAGTAGTACTCGGCATTGGACGATCCTCAAACGTTGAGGGACTGGAAACCAATATATCGTCAGTGACAAAGTGACTGAAATCAGTTCTGACATAGTCATCCCTCTAGTTCAGAGTTCCTCAACCTTTTTAATACTTAGGCCCAGTATGCATATTTGTAATATTTTCAAGGCCCGGTATAAGTAAATAAAAACTTAATGACAATAGTGGCAGGCAGACTTCAGCATTATGGAGTAGTGGGGTTGGGATTGGTCTGACTGCATCTCATTTTTGTAGTCTTCATATCTCTGCGGCCCTGTGGCAAATGGCTCACTGGCCAAAACTGGTCCGCGGCCCAGTGGTTGAGAACCCCTGCTCTAGCTCACACAGGCAGTCAGATTCCTAGAGCCATTATTAAATCCTCTCTTCAAAACAGCATGAATGCACTATACTTCAAGAGAGGGGGAGAGGGGGGAGGTGCCCCCCTCTCCCCCCCTCCCTGACGTCGACATCGATTACTCAGATGGTTAAAATAGCATAGCAGCTAGCGGGCGGTAAAAGGGAGAGGTATTCATGAGGCTTTCAAACAACAAAACATCCTGTGTACACATCTGGCTTCATGCATGCACTGACGCACGACTAGTTAGTCACGCCTAACCGCTGATGGGATACCGGTAACGTAATTAAACATTAACAATGCATTGTGTTAGTGGTGTGGTCGGGAGAAAACCTAATGGTTTATGTGGTTTTACGGGCAGGGCTGGTGTTTGACGCGTCAATACAGAAGTCAATATCGTGATCATTTAAGTGAAGGGATGCATCAATATATTGGTTATAATATAATATTTTTTGAGCCGTTTCCTTTTTTGCCTGCCAAGAAAGGTCTTATCAGCGAGTAATTTCAATGCTTACTTTTTTAACAAGGCAGTCTTACATGAAAATGTATCTTTTACAGAACCCCATGACCTCTTACACAGGGGTTTAGGCCCCCAGTAGGCGGTACAGTGTGTACTTCCTGTAGATTAAAAGCAATCAATGTTGGGCACAGAGCCGAAAAGAGAACAATACCGTAGAAATATCGGAAGAGTCACTTTGTTAAAAATCAATACACCAAATTAAGATCCCTATGGCTGGCTGAGTGAATCAGGAAGTGCTAGAGAAAGAGATAGAGGGAGTGAGCAAAAGACAGCTTTGGGGAAGATGGATATGAGCAGAAAATCCTTTTAGGCAGGGAGCACAAATCCGTCAGGCATTAGGAAATCTTGCGTCCAGTTGTTCTCCGTAATTGCCCAAAGGTTTATGGGCCAGGACTCAGGAGTACAGGAGGCCCTGCAAGATTTACAACTCAGCCCCCAAACATAAGGGACCGGCACTTCACATTTTGTGTGAATGCGCACGTGTGTGTGTGTGCATGTATGGGCGCTCGTTTGTGTGTGTGTGTGTGTGTGTGTGTGTGTGTGTGTGTGTGTGTGTGTGTGTGTGTGTGTGTGTGTGTGTGTGTGTGTGTGTGTGTGTGTGTGTGTGTGACTCGGTAAATTGTGGGGGCCTGGAGCCTTTGATAGTATGTGGATTGCTCTGCTTTTGATTTATGCTGCGGCGCTACAAAAAAGCTCTCATGTACTTGTTCAAAAGGAGTTTTTTCTTGAGGAGAACTTAAAAAGAAGGCCAACATCAACTACTGGTGCTGTTAAGTGACAGCAGGTGGAGCATACCGACTTCATAAGACTCTCACATCCTGACTTGCATCTGCTGGACTGCCAGCCCGGGGGTTACACTCTCCGCTCGAAACCCCAAATCTTTGGATAATGAACAATATGTACTATGATTTGATATTTGACATGATGAAGTACAATTCACTCTAGCTCAATATATTAGATTATGATCAAACAAGCCTTTATTTCAGAGGTTGGATACTTCTGACAGCCACTTAATACTGAATCAGCTGAAATTATATTGTTCACCAAACTCATCTTATCCCACTTGCTATCAATAAAATACAATAGAAAAACAATGGCCGCAATGGATTTGATCACAAATAATGTGACTTCATTCAATGCCTTGACTCTATCATATGTTTTGTTCTGAACCTTTTAGGCTTAGTGTTCTAGCTAGAACCGTACGTACTATGCAAGTCAGTTCAGTTGGATGAAAAATGTTGAGTCACCCAAAAGGTGTGCCAAATAATCGTCATGACGATGCATCGCGATTCTAATTTTCACGATCTACTGCATCGATTGTTGACGCCAAGAATCGATTATTAATTTAAAAAAATTAATAATCGATCTTTTTTATATAGTTTTATAAAGCCTATTCACTTTTTGTGGCATCAGTTTGTCCTCTTATGTTTATGAAATGATATTGTTGTTATAATGGCAGCTACTTCCAAAAGGGGAAATGTTTGAATGTTTTCATTTCATTGGTTTAAAGGACCACTGAGGCCATGTAAACGGCACTGATTATCCTTATTTTGTTATTTTAAGTTTTATAGATCCTTCGCACTTCTTGTCAGTGTATCCAGTAATAGTCGTTTCAATAAATACAGCTATGTATGAATTGAGTTGCTTTGAGTTATCAATTGAACACACTATCCAGATCATCCACAGCCAGTCAGCCACTGGTAATGGCTTAATTTTTTTTAACAGTGTTCAGTGAAAATTCGCAATGCATCGCAATAATTCAAGTATCGCGATGCATCGTGATAGAATCGCATCGTGGCATGTGAATCGTGATACGAATCGAATCGTGACTTCTTTGGCAATACCCACCCCTACAAAACAGTGTGACGTGTATTTGATGTGTATTTGACGCGCCTGACCCCTACCTGCTCATTAACGTATCTGACTTCCCCGTGCGTCGCTGTGGAAAAAAAGGTGCTAAACAGTAAGTTAAACGGCTTCCGGGAGGGCACTCTCTGAGCCAGTGCACCAGTCAGGGGGCCAACGGAAAAACACAAAGTAACTCATGGAAATAAACCCAGAGCGTGCCGTGGGGACACTCGGGCTGGAGGCCGGTCACCTCCGCGTGGAGTATCCCACAGAGAGCCACAGAAAATACACATTCCAGAGACGCTTGTGTTCACAACACAAGCTCAGGCTCGTCCGCGGCTTTTGATGTGCCATCGGCACACTCCCCCTCAAACACACACACGCTTCAATGTGTGTGCGCTTCACCTCGCTCAATAGAACACTGGCTGACGCACCGAAAGGTGTGAGCAGCTATCTGCCAAATGCTACAAAAAAAGACTTTGGTACTCCACCCCTGTGCCAACCTTTCTCTCATCAGTCTCTCTCACTCCCCCTCCTACTCTCTCCTGTCCCATGATCAAAGTTTGTTGACGCGAGTGTTGGATACAGTATGGGTCCTGTTCAGACTCCCACACCAGCACACTTGCAGATGACACATTCCGTCCTCACTGTAGAAGGAGCTGTGCTCACAAGCCTACGAGCTGCTTGGCTAAGCACAGCCTGATACTTATATATATGGCCATATTATGCAGCGGCGTATCTCGGTAGCCCCGAGTACTTGTCCTTGGCGATTTGAAGAGCATTTTGAAATAATCCTGGGAATATATATGACGATATATTTATTATTTGATTGTTTAATGAAAATGTTAAACTAAAATGTATTAATAGGCTAATTCATAATAAAAGGCAACTATAATATTTCCAGACACAAAGAATTTCAGGGCGATCGTCAATTGTAAAAACTGCTGATGACAATATAATAATTGCGTAAAATTATGTTTGCAGCAGACTGTCAAACGGGGTTGTAACTCTGCTCCCCTTCCACTGCTCGGTAATAGATGACTGCTGTGTTGTGTTTTACTGCAGAGGTTTGACTCAGCAGGACGGGGCTGGCGGTCTCAGGAAGCTTCTGCCAGCGGAGCTTTCTATGGGCCAGGCTGACTGTACACTGCAGTGACGGGCAATTAACACATTAGAAAGGTTGGCAGCACTAGGAGAGAGAGGGCACAAAGAGGATTCATCTGGGCACACAGGGAGAGCGCTGCATCTGAACAGAGCGTAACCTCCAGGGGGATTTGAACCGTTCGGTGGACCGATGTTGTCTTACAATAGGATGAATGCTTACATTAGTAGCATGGGTGGCCACAGCGGGAAGCTAACCCCTAACCCTAGGGCTGTAACAGTCAGTTGTGCCATGCTCGACCAGCTGAGCAAGGCATGCGTGACCCCTGTCAAAGAAATTGCTCATGCATAAAAACAGCATAAAACATTAAAAAGCCTTAACAGTGCTAGAAAGTGAGTATTTTCTCTTTAGTGTTAGGTTGTTTCAGCAGCCTGTGACATGTGGAGGGAGTGAACATCTGGAGGCCCAAGGTGCTCAGGGCCAGGCAGAGAGCTGGGAGGAGGGCAGTGGTGCTGCACATATTGGCCCTTAGCAGGCCAGGCTGTAATGAATGAGCTCCGGGGCCCATAGGCATCGCAAAGCAGCAGCACTCTATAATTATCAGGAGTTTA
Source organism: Gadus chalcogrammus (assembly GCF_026213295.1). Lineage (NCBI taxonomy): Eukaryota > Metazoa > Chordata > Actinopteri > Gadiformes > Gadidae > Gadus > Gadus chalcogrammus. Next base: position 14,643,118 of record NC_079421.1, on the reverse strand, counting down.
TTCATTATGGGATGGGGAGAAGAAGAAGACAGGCAGACAGACAGACAGACAGAAAAAGGCAGGCAGACCGACAGACTAACAGAAAGATAGAGGCTACTTCATGGAGCCTTGAAGTCAAGTCAGGAGAGTATTTCAGCTGAATTCGCAACGCATTGCTTCTCTGGCAGAGATCTATGCAGCGCTAGGTGCTGGGTCGAGTATACAGTCATGTACACACATGTTAAAAATAAGCATTTGGTGGTGAACTGACCCAAGGCCCACATGAAAACTGTGTGTTCAGCCCTTCTCACCACTTGCTATGAGATATGAAGAAGTGGTGGCCCGCTACTTCTTCATGTAAAAAGATGCGCAAGTACTTTTTATTATGACTTTTTGCACAACAAGACAGGATATACCAACCAATAAACTCACAGTAGACAGAAACCCAGTGCACCTGGTAAAAATACAAATAATATACAAATTCAAAAAATGTAGTTAGATATAAAGATGGATAATAGATTCAGGTCAATTATAGTAAAAATTTACTAAGAAAGAAAAAGCATGTAAATATATTTATGCCTTAAAGTAATAACCGTTTGCTAGACTGATGACTATGTGACTTCCCCATACACTACTGTTGTGTCTGGGGAAAAATAAGATATTTTCCACCGGTGGTCAGTGACATGATTGCCGTGCTATTTTGACTCACACGCCTTCCATTGATGGCAACTGCTTGAGACTTGTCAGGGGCCAAAAGGTCAACGTTTGACGTAAAAGACCCCATTGAGACCAAACTGATCTAGCCAGACAATGTCGGCCATGGAAAAAAGTACTGCACACTACTGGCTTTATCCTACGAGCACCGACGTGTCAATCAGGGATAAAGCTGGAGGCCGCGATCCAACCCAAATATGGTTTGCGTGATCAAAATACTAATCCCAGATTTCCCATTTAAATCTGGCGCTTGCCTGATACTTTCTTTTGGAACATGTTCATCTTTTTGAACATGTTCCTCTTCGATAACCGATAAAACCTTTGTATCGCACTGATGACCTTCATGTTACGCATTGAACCTGCTCTAGCTAGGCTAATTCCTCAGACCAATTCAGCCCATCACCATTCACCACTATCATCCTGGCCGATAAGCTTCGGCCCCCTCACTGTCCAATCTGACTGCAATGAATTGTATTTGTGGAGCAATTCAAATCAAACAACCTGCTACACGGCCTCAGTATGGCTGTTGGACTTATCAGGGACGCCTGTCTGGGGTCCATTGGCCTTTTGTCAGACCCCATTGATCCGGGCCTTACCAGTGTTATGATAGATGGCTGTACGGACGAGAGAGCGGCGAGGACAGCAGTACACTGGGGAGCAACATGGGAAGAGGTCGATGTAGTCTGATGTTGATCTAGAGTCCCAGGACTGTACAGTCGATACTGTACTCTGCTCATGTCAGCATTGATGAATATCTAGTTCACATCCTGATTTTATACAGAACACGACCTGAAAAGGATATGTGTACTATATTTATTGTAAAATATAGACTGTAGTATCGTGGAGTTGTATCAAGTAATTGTTTCGACAGTGTCTATTTGCGGCACCTGGCACCGTTCATAGGCTAGGTACTGTGTACAAGAATAGGACTTTATGCACTTGTATTGACATAATGCCCATGTGATTCTAAATAACAGAGGGGAGAACAAGACCGATATCAAAGTCACTACAAGGTAAAGTGCTACGTAGGTAGCGGCACTGTGTGAATCATAAAGAGCAAACAACGTAAACACACACAACGTTTCAGTTTTTTTTTTTTTTGCTGATCCTGAATCCAGTCCAACTCCTGTGTTTGGCCTCCTCTCCCCGGGTGAGGTCAGACACAGTTGTTTGCTGAAAGATATTGACGAAAGTGTGTTAAGCGCAGAGCAGCGGGCCGTGTTTGCAGTGGATGATGGGGAAGCGTTGGAAGGGAACCGAGGGACATTCCGTACATTTCTAAGTAGCTAATTATTAATGGGCCTCCCTCTGGTAAATGGTGCATAAGCACTGATGGTAAGGCTGTGGGGCTGTGGCCATTAGCACAGGGCTAATGGATTTCTGTCCCAGGCAGGCAGAGGCGGCTATTCCTGCGTTTACAATTCAGGAGACTGAGAGTTAAAGGTGCACTGTAGTGGAACGGACGAGGCAGAGATGGAATATCATTGTCATTATTTCATCCCTTTTATTTGTGTATAATCCCATGAAAATAAGAAAGATGGTTGCGTTTTTGTTATCTTAAACCAGTGGACCCACAGAGTGGGTCCTCCTCCACAGAGCCCGCCATGATGCACCACCATGTTTCCACAGTAGCCCAGAACAGACATAAAGCTTTTAATCCTAATCACTATCTTACTCATAAACTATGACCTACAGTTTGACAGTCTGTAGGTCTACTTAATAATATATCAACGAACCTCATCACTTGGTGGTGGGTGTGGTAATCAGTTGGTTGCAGTCTGCAACCTCACTCTATATGCCACTAAATCCTACAGCACCTTTAAAAAATGCACAATTTCCTGTCACTCCTAGGAAACATTAAACCCCAGTCCCCAATAACAGGCCCACCGTTGAGTAGAAAGAGGAGAGGTAGCCAGGAGTAATAGCTCTAAATTAAGCTTATAAAAGAGAAACGTATGTGAACGTGAACCTTCCACAAAAGGTCCTCTATCTGCCGCTACAAAACAGAAAAGGCTCCATTGTTTGCCCCTGGTAAGCCAAGGGTTCATGTAGGAGCCACCACACCGTGATTACAGCGATGCATTTAGAGTGACTCCCACCCAGTACATCAACTCACACCTGAACCACTTTCACTAAACAGCAGGTGCGTGAGAGAGAGCGCACCAGCCCACACACACACAGTTTAGAAGAATGACCTAAAACATTACTTGTGTATAGTACTATGATGTCCATTGTAATTATCCTCTGCAGTGAGACACCCATTGTGCTATAACTGTCCTGGGTCCCACTCTCTCAGTCTTCTTATTATGTGACTGTGATATCGGCTGAATCGCAATGGAGAGAAAAAAATATCTCAAACTGTTGTATGCCTCACTCCTCTGTTTTGTGTTCAGCCGGCAACTAGTAGACAGAAAATGAACCGGGTGAGATAAGTGCAGCGTGGGTAAACACTGATGCTGATGCCACATTTTTTCGGCATTACCCAAAGTTTCTGTGTAAATAAGGTTAGCGTTTGGTGTTAGCGAGTGCTGAGTAGAAGAAAATAATCGGTGGGAAACACCGGTTTTGAAATCCCTCCATCGTGGCCACTATTAACACGATGGGCCGGTTGGCAAAGAGAAGACTGAACTACAAAGATCCAACAATAAACTCAAAAGCTACGGTATGACACAATTAAAAGTATGTTAAATATAGTGATGAATGCAGAGGCTGCCACGATAATTAAGATGCCACAATAAAAATAAACGATCAAATTTTGAAAACAAAGTTAAGACTTCCTGAAACATTGTTCTTGTATTTACAGAGTGCAATCATTTTGAGTGCCTGTCTTAGGGGATTTCCGAGGAAAGGATTAAGCCAGTCAGACCAGTGGATTCAAATATCACCTCCTTGGAAGCTGGAAAATGTGTGTGGTTCTACATCACAAACATCAGAACTTCCTCACTGACCGTAGAAGGATCCCAGCCTACACCTCTCCCATCACTGCTTCAAATAAATATGGATATGCTCATATTGACTCATATGGATGTGAAAAATATATATTCATAACTGGTGGGTCTTCTGCTATTCCTGGAATATTGTGGGTGTTATACTGTGTAAAGCATGTTCCCATGCAGTAACTTCACAGTTCATAGCATTTTATCAACAGAGATGATTATAATGTGTACACTTGCACTGACAGGTTATACAAGGTTCACTTTTGTTCCTGATTTACAATAATAACTGATGATTACAATAGCCAGCATTGTGAGGAACTGCTAGCATAGTAAATGAGTATACGAAAGTATACTAAACTAAACAAAATCCACATTGACAAAAGCTATTTGAACAGATGTGTAGCAGTGATGTAAAGAATGCTGAGGTTTAAAATCAAAAAAAGGTTCATGTAACAGATAACCTACCTGCTACTTCTGTTCAGCTCTGTGATCCTAATCCCATGTTGTGTCAAACGCTCGCTCTCTGTCTCGCTCTATATCATGCCCCAGCCAGTGTCACTCAACACAACTTTGTGTGTTGCCACAGAAGTTAAACTGAGAGGGGAGGCGGAGATTGGAGGAGGCTGAACTCTGATGCAGTCTCACTGTCTTAACCTCCTCCCTTTTTCTGCAGAGCCATAAAGGAGAGTGTCCCACCTCACCTAAGGGTGAGGTGGTAAATATATATAATAAACCCATCATGGTTTATTATATGGTACTTTGGTACGATAGTATATGGTAAAATACTATTGTATGTTCAGGTACAACAGCATCCTATGACTCTATAACACTCTCACACAAAATCGAAACTCTTCGAATGTATTATTTCACATCCTCTTTATTTGTACCCGCATATGACGCAATTAATGTGGGTTCCACGCAAGTCCGAAGCAAGATGACAAACAACCCAAACAAACAACCCCCCCCCCACCCACACCCACTCCCCCACATAACCCTCATTCTCTCTCTTTTTGTGTGGATAATTCACACAGAGATTCCTCTTTTTGGACCCAGCGCGGTCAAACCCGTTCTCCCGGTTCACAGACAAAGGAGCAGGATGTGAGATGGTTCACGCCAAGCGGCCCGGCCGGCCCTGCTGTTGACACGGGACAGACACGGCCCCAACAGGCGACTACTCAGGCTGCATATAATGCACGGCATGTTTGTGGAAAGTTAAACGCACAATAGAGTTTGGGGGGGGGGGGGGGGGTGGAGGGGATCAGACTGGTCTACAGAGAATGACAGAACAGGAAGATGGAGGGGGGATGATCGGAGTAGGTGAGTAAACGACGGCAGGGAGAGAATGAGACCAAGATGTAAGGACGATGAGGAGAAGGAAGCGGATAGGTACGTCTCTGTGTGGACTGACGAGATAATGAGTTACCCCCCCCCCCCCCCCCCGACCCCATTCCTTCCTGGGAGGCTTGCTCACAGCGTAGGTTCCGATGCCCTATCGTTTTACACAGAGAGTGAGAGAGAGAGAGAGAGAGAGAGAGAGAGAGAGAGAGAGAGAGAGAGAGAGAGAGAGAGAGAGAGAGAGAGAGAGAGAGGGAGAGAGAGAGCACATTGTTTGCCTCCTCCCTGAGAGAAGAGCTCTCTCTGGTCTCCCTCGGGGCGGGTTGGGCCCCAGGGGTGGGGGCTGATCTGACAAGATGTTTGGGAAGCACGGTGGAAGCGAGTGAACGGATGGATTGTGCAGACCCGATGAGAAGTCTTGGTGGAGCTCCAAGTAATAAAGTGCCCTGCCCCGCAGATATGCAGAACACCCTGGCAGACAATCAAAGACATTCCCTTAAAAGTGAACATGGAATGCCTTTTTATTTTTTTTATACAGTGCCTCGAAAAGCCGCTGACTAGACCACATGAAGTATAAATTATGAATACAGACAAGATGAATGAAAGGGCAATAGCCCCCAAATGAAGCAGTGCTCAGTAACACTTTATTATCCTTAACGAGTGCACCGTCCTTGTCATTACTGGTGAGCCTTGCAGCCAGGCTTCAGACCAGGTTCCGCAGATGATAGCGTTGTTGTCGGGAGATTCTTAACCGTCTCTCTCCTCACACAGCGGAGGTAGCTGAGGGTCGCACCTGGGGGCACGCTTTGCTTGAGTGTTTGGCAGGCTGAAGGGAAGTGCAGCAGTAAAAGAACATAGGGAACAGTACAGAACACGAGCAGGCAGGAAATGTGAGGAAGGATAAACAGACACATAGATGTGATTGGAACTGGAGATAGACACAGAGGCAACTCATAAAAAGGGGCAGGTAGTAAGGGTCTGCTAACAGCCTCATCTACCTGTCTGACTGGAAGGTATGAGGAGACCTTTTTTGGACCAGACTAATTTCCTCCTAGGATCCTGCAGTGATCCTCCATAACAAGACGGAAACCAGCTTTTGGAACTATGCAGGCTAAGGGAAATCCGCCAAATCTGTCAACCTCTGTATACATAGCATCAGCAGTGATTAATATAGCTGCTTTGTGACTCAAGAACAAAAGGATTTATCTCACATTTTTTCATTTATTTTTCTTTTTTAAGGGAAATGCCAATATATATACAGGCTTTTGTAATCAGTATTGAGTTGGTCCAGTGGATCAGGCTTTGTTCCAAAACACTGTCAGGTTGGATCCCTCGAGGTATAGACAAAAGCTAGGCTAAGGATTAGATCAAATAGTGTAAAACAGCAAGAATTTCAAGAAAGACGCAAGGATTTGGACTGTAACTGCCAAACAATTGGCATAAAAAGGCATAGTACTATACCGGGCTTTACTAACAGAGTACACGTCGGTATCTATCAATGCCAGTTGAGGGTGTGGCGATACATCGGGTAGATAAGCCTACGCAATGAAAACATAAAGAAATAATCAGAACAAGCTTATGACAAAACTTACACCAGACCCTGTCCGAGCAGCCGGATGCCGGTAGGCTAAGATGCGAAAGGGGGGCTATTTATATCCACCATCGGAGCGAGGGACATTCAGAGACAAAGACCCCTGCTAGGGGTCTTTTTTTAACCCTCCCATGCGCTGACCTTTCTTCCGCTGAAGGTCATTGAGGTCCCAGCATTTCTGGCAACTACACAATAGATTTAGAGGAACCATTGGATTCGCGTGAATGTTTACTAAGTATTGCATAACATCCGTTTGCTTCTACCAGCCTTTTCTTTTTTAAGTTATGCAAGCAAGGTGTTATTATTATTCTGGTTTAGAAGTTAAGGATTTATGGATCTGTGATTGCATCTGAAGTGCTGAGGCCCCTTGGGCTGGGCTGACACCATGTACAAACACTTCAGACACACTCAAACCTCACAGGTGGAGAGTGTTGCTACACTCTAGTCTAAACTATACAATGGCATTAGGCAGTTGACCTCCTGTCAGGTATCCAATCCCTTACTATGTTGACAAAGACCAAATACCTCAGTGCCAAACTGCTTTTTACTTCTATTTACATGTGTAACCCAGGAATTGGCTTCCACTGATGACGCGAGGAACAAGAAAGTATTCCAAACTTCCTTGTATTGGCTCGCCAGACAAACCTAAGCTCAGTATGGTATGCATGTTCAAATATAAGGACTGAAATAGAAAAAACACAGCCAAACTATTCCTGTTAGGATTTACCACCTACACACACACGCTGCAAAGAATCTTCCAAACTCGAACCATCCAAAGGGCGTAATATTAGCTGATATCAAGCCAATTAAACATTTAGCACTTTATCGACTGATAAAGTTCTGCTTAAACTGATACAACTGGAGCTTATCAAATTGGTGCAATGTGAGACTCTCACAGCACAACCAAGCCTCTACTTTGTAATATAAAGTATTTGAGTCGCTCCACATCTGTTACAGTCAAGTAGCTTAGAAAGAAATTAACATTGACTTACATTGAAGGAAAAAGCAGGCGCTAGCCATTCCAATCACTGCAACATGGTGGGTCATAGATTATGTGTGTGTGGCTAGCTAGATTTACTACGGCAAAGCCTAGTGCTGTGGATAGCGTGCAGCTCCGTCTGGTCTAGAGGGCTAAAGGGCTTCACGTCTTAGGGAGGAACAGTTCCAACAGTTCCAAACAGTCTTTTAGCCGGTCGGTCGGACCGAGCAAACCTGGTCCAAGGCCCCAAAGTGATTGCCTCTCGGCGCGGCCATGCTTTAATCGCTTCGACAGACGGCCCCTCAAGAGAGAGAGGATGAGTCCACAGCGACTGCCAGGGCGTGAGAGCACTGTGTTTAATCCCAGCCGGGCACAACACTTTCCCCTCAGAGCATTCCAGCTCGCCCCATACTGACTGTCCATAAGCAGTCTGTCGGATGAGGAGGGAAGAAGCGTAGGGTTAACAGGATGAAGGATGGACAGCAGCTGGTTAGAAAAGGTAGGGAGGGAGGAACTAATGAGGGAGGGAAGACCCAGTGGAAGTGTAAAAGGAGGGGAAAAGGTGATTATCGGATGATTAGCTGGTTGGCTGGCCTGAGGGTCGGAAAGGTCTGTCCACTAAAACAGAAGCAGCGGACTGTTGTGTGTCTGCTGGCCTGGGGTATATTGCCTGGCGGGGCTTTGCACCAACTGACATTCTTTGCACGGGTCAACGAGACCACTCAAGCCACAACAACGCTAGTTACTCATAAACACTAGACACGCAAGCAATGACATTATTTGGGGGTTTAAAAAACAACTTTATTTGTTGAAGTTGTTTTTTTTACAAGAAGCCATGCAGAGCCTTGGATAAGCAAGCACTGAGGAAACTTGTCTGACGGGAGGGTTGTTGATGTCGAAAAGTACTCCTCATCAACGTTATTACGAAAAAGGAGGCAGAGAACATTTCACTCTGCATCTCTTCTTTCATTTTTTTTTGCTCTGCCGGGCTAAGCAGCCGGCCGGCAGACATCCAACGGTCAGCAGAATCCCTGTTACATCAGCTGCCAGCGCTTTTAAGAACTCTCTCTCTCTCTCTCTCTCTCTCTCTCTCTCTCTCTCTCTCTCTCTCTCTCTCTCTCTCTCTCTCTCACACACACTACAAACAAATGCGTTCACACACCCAAAGCCGCGGAGGACGTGTCAACCTCCTGGGAACCCAAACAGCTGAATCTAGAGATCTTGTCAGCTGTTTGACCAAAGAAAGAAAAGAGATGCCCCCCCCCCCTCGAGTTACAGGGTCTCTCCTTAAGTTACAGGGGCCGGTTGGCCCCGCCGGACCTGTGATAAGGACTGATCTTAAAAGCTCACCTTGTATCTAGTCTACAATCTGTCTTATTTTTCTTTAACTGACAGAGATAACAATTAATATAGTGTTCTTTAGGGATCGAGGACCCAGGCTAAAAGACACATCTTTGTGGGTCGAGGATAACCACAATGCAACGTTTTATTATGATGGGAGCCGTTCTCATTGAGACCGTTTCTGAATGTCCACTGACTCTGTAATGTAAAAGCGAGCTTTTGGCTTTTAGTTTTTTTCAGGATGAATCTACAGTTCAAAGCCATGTCAGCACACTACCAGTCTGCTTTTCTTTTTGTTTGAAGAAAGTTTAAAGCACTTGTTAAACTTCAGCCCGTTTCTTCCCAGGACTATAGAAGCACGCAACCAGAGCTTGACCATCCTCTTGTGAATGCACTATGATTGGGCAGAGGTCAGAGGTCACCTGTGGCCTCTGGTCTCCACGACAACAGCCTTGCAATCTTTAAGACTGACCGACTCCCTCCCCCGCCACTCAAACACTCTTTCATACGGCCTCTCTCACAGCGACACACACACACACACACACGCACGCACGCACACACACGCACGCACGCACGCGCACGCACACACACACACACACACACACACACACACACACACACACACACACACACACACACACGCGCGCACACACGCACGCGCACACACACGCACACACACACCCTTTTGTCCCCAAACTCCAGGGCATCAAAAGAGACGTAGGAGTTCGTTCTTCCACCCAAACATTTACAGGCCAAACACATTACTATCCACGGCAGTCCCCTTATTTTACCCCTCGCCAAGGGACCACAAGATGACAAGATAGATTGTGCTTCTCCTCTCAATCTCTGTCACCTCCATGGACTCTTTGAAAACGGAAAATAAGTAACATGAGATAAACAAGACTATTGCCTATTTAGTCTTGTTGTTAAGCAACCATCATGAGCAATGCAGCAACAACGTTGTCAATTTAACCTGCAGATAGATCATGCATTAAGCTATAGCAGTAGTATAAGCATGTTAATAAGTGCTTGGTTAATGCACAACTATACCCTCTAATCCCAAAATTATTGCAAAATCGGCGCTCACCATATTTCGGACGTCGGACATTCCTTGAATTTAGTTAAAACGATCCCAGTGCGGAGTTTGACTCGTTATAAGTGTATAGGCTTATGAGTTTGAATTATGGCGTGTATATATGGATCCGAAGATAGGTTGATCCACGTCTATGAGCAGGACGTTCCGCTGGGTCGGCGGTGTAGAGAGAGAAGCAGACAGAGTGCTGGGACGTTTCCCTCCGGCAGATTTGAATAGCAGAGGGGCAAGCAGGGAGAAGAGTGTTGGTGAACATGTGCTGCTCGTCCCCCCTGTGGAAGTACAGGCAAACCTGAGCCTTCACTGGGTTACATCGCCCTCTAGTGTCCTTATCAAAAAGTGGGGGTTTTGAGGCCAAATCTGAGTTACCATATGCAAAATGAGAAACACCCAGGAAAATAAAACGCAAGAAGCATTTTTGTAGAAAAAGTTTAACACACAAAACAGGCATGTGCTATATAAAATGATTTTCATTCAATGGACCACTTTACTTTTTGCAAGCTAAATATCGATCAGAGCATACTTGTTGCTATATAATAAAGGTAGGCTATCTCTTTAGGTGACTATAGCCAGTGCAGTTTACTATAAAATGATCGCCCTTACTCCCTCTTATATAAACATCTCACTCTCCTCCCTTCCCTCTCTGTTTCTCTTCACTCCCATCAGCCTCCACTCCAGGATACATCACTGAGGTTTCTTCTTGAGTTTAGCTTTGGCCGCCACTTGAACCGTGGTGGAGGTGGACTTGGCCCCCTGTAGGTTCTCCGCCGTGCAGGTGTACGTCCCGTGGTCCACCTCCCTCACCTCGTCCACCAGCAGCACGGACTGGATCTTCTGCCTGGCCCCTGGACCCCCTGCCACGGGGGTCCTGATCTCCTGGGTGTACAACGGCCTGCCGATCTGCCGAGACATCACAAGGAACCCAGGTCAGGAGATACATGAACGGACCATGGATCCAGCTCCTGAGACAAGACCGCTTGTGATGTTCTTAAAGGGGACGTATTGTACCAGCAGGTGTGAGTGTGGTTAGCCAACACAAAGCCCGTTTGAACATCGGTCTCTTCTGACATCACTAGTGGGCGTGTCCACCTAGATGTGTGCTGGATAGATCAGTCTACCAGCCTACCTAGTGGACTGTAGCAAACGTCATACACCTAGGTGGCCACGCCCACCTGTGATGTCAGAAGAGGCTTGTAACGGCTAATCACACTCACACCCGGTGGTATAATATGCTGCACCGCCCGCCATGACTCGTTCAAAACCCTTAAAAGGTGTTTGCTGTAGTGGAGCAGTAAACATCTTCATGTGGAGGTTAATTTGATAGGCCTAGTCATTAAAAGATACAGTCCCGGAAAATGGTAATGATTTGAAATGTAGTTCTAGGGTCTCCTATATCCGACCTGCTGTCCAGGGTACTCCCAGGTGAAGTCTATGGCCACCTCGGTCTCCCCCACCACGGTGCAGCTGACCCTCAGGTTGTCCCCCGCCGTCAGGGAGCTGCTCGAGGCCTCGATCGCAGGGGCCGGCACCGCCATGGGGTCTGGGGAGGGGAGAGATACAGGGTTAGGGTTTGGGTTTACGTTTTAGGGGGAGGTTTGTTAGGGTTTGGTTTTAGGATGAGGGTTTTGGTATTGTCTTTCTGGGTTAGGACCGTCTGATTTATTATTACAATATCGGAGCACCTTAGCACTATCTCCTCCCAGGACGGGGCCCACAGTCCCAGGACGGGGCCCACAGTCCCAGGACGCGGCCCACAGTCCCAGGACGGGGCCCACAGTCCCAGGACAGGGCCCACAGTCCCAGGACGGGGCCCACAGGTCTATCCTCATTAATGACATGAATGTCTGTACATTTGTATCAATGTATTCATATTAATATTATTTATTTCTTATAATATAAATAATACAAATAGAATATTAATTAAAACAATAGCATGAAAATGATGTAGAAACGTTAATAATGACTTTATGTTGCTGTGCATCAATTAGTTACAATAGATAATTAAATAGATACATAAAATAATAAATATGTTATGCATCACAGTCAATAGTTCTGTTACTAAAATTTCTGACGTTCTCGGTGGTGTGGTGGGCGGAGGAACTCACAGTTGACGTAGATCAGCATGTACTTGGTGGAGGCCTGCCTGAGGTTCCCCAAGCTGGCCACGCAGTACAGAGAGCCGGCGTGCTGGGGCCGCGGCCGGTGGATGGTGAAGCCCCCCCGGGTGCTGAAGGTGATCTCCGCCCCGTCCACCGGCACCTCGGCCGGGGGGAACTCCCGGTGCAGGGACACCGCGGCCCCGGGGGACGTCACCTGGCAGGGCAGCCGCGTGGGCCAGTTGGTACGGAGCTGGATCACCTCGTAGTAGTTGGACGACGGCACAAACAGCTCCTGTGGATCTGCGGAAGAATACCAAAAAAATACAAAATGGTAGGGAAGAGGCACGATAATTATTTATATCATGGACAGCTCGATAAATAAAACAAGAAACTAAATATCTATATTTAGTTTCTTGTTTTATTTATCGAGATGTCCATGATCCCTTCGATCCCTGATCGATGATTTCTACTAAATTTGATTTCCTTTATTTATATTTATCTATAGATAAATATAAATAAAGGAAATCTAATTTAGTAGAAATTTAATGAAGTTTATACCCCCCCCCCCCCCCCTTGCCCCAACCCCAACTTCTCTCATTGGTTTCCTCGTTAGTTAATTACACTGTGTTCATTACTGATTAGGTTCACCTGTGCACTCCTCAATTTAAGGTCTGCCCATTTCTGCCCCACGTGGTCAGTTTGTTTCAGTTCTATATTTTGTGTCTTTATGTTCTCCTCGAACCCTGTTATTCGATCCACAATTGGACATGAGGTGAATTTATACGCTTTAATGGAATCATCTGTACAATTGAACCATGGTGCGATGTTAGCCCCAAACAACGGCCACAGAGTATCTGTTTTGTCATATACCAGCGAAGAAGACGAAGACGTTGACGGCCTTGTCGTACTCCTTCCTACAGTCAGTCTCCTCGCAGTACATGGGGTAGCAGGTGTACTCCCCTGTATCGGCCCCCGTGCTGTTGACCAGAGACAGCGTCCCGTATCTCTGGTGTTGGACCGTTCTGTGGAACCACAACAAAACACAGCCATCAGGCCCCACCTGCTGAATCTTCCAGGAGACTATGGCAGCTGAGTCATCCCTCGTTTGAGATTCAGGTACACCTTATCTAATCTTTAAAGACCAATCATCTTTAAATCTTATCCAGATTTAAAGTTTATCACTGGTTACACAAAGATAAAGCCTAGATGGGTTTACTTAAGATATCAGAAACATTGATAAACTATTCAGTGCAGATGCATAGATATTAAAGGCAGGAGAGTAGTGTATGTTGGATACAGGCTATGGGGTGTCCACAGCCTTAGGTACTGTAGGCATCCTTTAGCAAGATGCCAAGCCCATATCTGCTCCATAATGACATGAATCTGGAACTCGGTGGCTTTTGATAAAAGCCAAATGGCTGGTCATAGTAAAGGGGTACCTTAGCCTCCCCTCATTATCCTCCTCCAGATAGGGGGGTACGCTCCACTGGACAGGTGTGCCTTTACACCTGAGCTCCAGAGCATCTCCGGCCCGCACAGTGAGTGTGTCCCCCACCCGCTGGAACCGGCCCTTCTTCAGCACCTGACCAGGGGCGTGACATCCCCCCCAGATAAGAGTCATAATAAGCAGGAAACCTAGTGTGTGGGTTGAGGTGTGCGACGTGTCGCTTCTATGGAAAAAAAATTAAGGATAATAATGACCTCAATAAATCATTGTTCATGGACTTTAACATTTGTAATAAGCTCCCATAAATGATTTGATAAGATAACACCATTTTAAATTCCCGAAGGGTAATTCAGGTGTCACAGTAGCGAAGGAACAGTCCAATTCAAACAAGAGAAGATCTAATTAAAATAAAGCAGGAAAAAATGTAATAGTTACCAATTATTCGCCGTGGGCGAAGTGAATAGCGGGGAATAGCCTCATAGTGGGGGCTATTCCCCACTATTCACGGAGCCTGAGATGAATAATTGTTTTAGTATATGAACACTCCAAAAATAACAATAATAAAAAATATCCCTTTTTTTGCATTTATTTGTTTTTATTAGCGGTTTTATTTGTTTTTATTAGCATGACGAGACGACCGTCACCGTTAGAAAACAATGTCCGAGTTTGAGATCTCAATCATGGGATATTGCCCATCCCGAGATAGCGTACCAATCGAATTGCGCCTTCTTAGGAGGTTCAAGTGTCGCATATACTAAAGGGCAATATTTGAGATATGATGTACAAAATAAATTGAATGCAATAAAAACGGTGGAATATACAGTGGCACAATGATATTGCGTTAACAATGCATTGCGTATAAAGCTATCACCTCTAGCCTAAAGGGGGACCTAATACCTGTGTTAGTAGGGTCTGTGCTGGGGCCGTAGCTTTGACCTTAGCTTTAGCCACGACGGCCCTTGGGCCTTTCTTTGTCTCCTTTCCTAGCTTAGCTTTAGGAGCCTTGGGCTTCTTCCCAGAGGTCGTCTTTGGTTCTTCGGCATCTCCTTGACAGTGTCCTAGACGGTAATGTATGGACATCATCATTATCAATAATGCACCTAGGCCAAATGTGAACAGAGGAAGCTTGGTTCACTCCTGATAACCATCCTGAATTTGCCTTTCGTTTCACTTCATAATTCACCAAAATAAATTCAAAGTGGGATGGAATTGAGGGGTTGGAACCTGGACACCTTCCAAAATAACATTAACATTATCATAGAAAAATTGAAATATAATATACTGTAATTGCACTTTGCTTATGTACATTACACACAGGTTAACAAGTAAAACCTACAATCTAAGTTCCCTGCCAGTATAGAATTTAAGCCTGAGTTTAACATCTCCTGCTGTTATGTTATCGCAGGAATGCATGTTGCCTGCATCATGCTGGTAGGTAACAAGTGTAGCCTACTTACCAAACTCCAGGATCAGAGCACAAATCCAGAGAGAGCACAACACTGACCTCCATATGGGCACAAGCATGACCGATGGATTATTATAATTATTAATAACAAAGCAGCCTACGGATTATCAGGTTCACTCGGTTCAACCCAGTTTATCAGAAGGACACAGAGCAGGAGTCAAGAGACGAGGGAAGGAGAGAGGCAGAGAATGCGGGGATCAAGGGAGAGAGCAGGAGCGCGAGCAAAATGAGTGGTCAGCTGTTTATCGGAATTACACAAATTCCTCCTCCTGAAAGTGGCGTTAGAACCCCAAATTCCTCCAGATGGGCTCAATGGAGCCTTTCAAGCCGCTGTGGACCAATGAGGGCCTCTGGATCAGTGGCCCCTCCGTCTGGAATGGCGGGACCTGTTTGCTTAGCTGTTACACTGGACCTGAAGCGGGAGCGTGGCTCTCTCTAGAAGTCTCTGTAAACAGTTTACACCTGACAAATAACAGCTTTTAAAGTAGCCATCAAGTATTTGTGGTCGTTCGGTAAATAATTCTATAGACACATATGCTTGGAACCGGGACGAGGGCTTTCGATGCAGCATAACGTGTATTTTCTACTATAAGCGGGTCTTCTGTTAATTATTTCACATTGCCTTTGTATTGATGAGTTTTAACAGTATAACCTATAGGCCGGGTTGTGGAATTTAACCCATGTTATATACATTCCACTGTGGTTACCATGAAAATCATTAACATACCACCTCAAAGTCCCCGTCCCCCTCTTTCCTGTTGACAATAAAAAATATTTCACAACGTAGGATCCTATGTCAAACTATGATCATAAAGCAGCTCATAAAACTATTAAAATGTTTTGCAAAAAAGTCAATTTGTGCACGTGTGGATGGGTGGATAAATAACTAACATAAACTGATAACATCATCACTTCTTTTCAGATCAACATAATAATGAACAATGCTAATTAGACAGGCCCAGTGAACGTTGCTGGTGAACATTTGTCATATTTCTTCCTGATTGAAGCTAAGATTATGACTACAACCTTGAAAGCTTGTGTGAATGGGTCTATTGTTCTAGTTGAGCAGTATCGTGTCTTTGCCATTGATTATGAACAGAGCTCTTACAAAGACGTAACCAGCAGAGAATGAAGGAATGAAGGAAAATGCATTTTAGAACATGTCCTTCCGAATTTTCTTCTTTTTTATTTTGTATAAGATGTACAATGTATGATTAAGGAATTATGTACATTTTTTTTTTTTGTACATATTTACAGAAATATATGCATGCATTAATATGGAATAATTAAAATAATGTTTTGATTCCTCAAAAGCTACTCCATATTTAAAGTAGGGGTATTTCTATCTTTGCAAACATAAATAAACAAATACACATCTTCTGAAGTTGTGCTCTAAATTACATCTTGAAAAGTAGAATGTAAACATTTATTGTTATTATTTAAATTGGCCTTTATAAACACTCAAGCAATATTTTATATTGTACAGTTTTATGTTTTCTCGTTAAAAAAAATCCCATTCTCTGTACACAACTTCACATGAAATTTCTTCACTTTAAATCTTATTTTACACAGTTAAAATGTTCCAGTCAAATGGCTTTCTATTGCTTATACCACAGGAAGGCCACGTTAAAATATGTACAGTATGTACAGGCACAAACTATATTACCATGTAATACAGTCACACATTCAAACGCATGGGACCCTAAGTCTGTGGGCATACAATACAGTATAATCCTACTGACTGACAACAGTCTCAACAGTAGACACACGCGGTAACAAATATCATACCCTACAGCCTGGCTCAGAACTTAGTTTCCGGGGGCATATCTTCTCTGCCTTCTCTGTCTTCTCTGTCTATTTCTCTGCTTACGGATGGGAATGTTTTTTCTTCTGTGTTGGACTGTTCACGCCTCTTCTGAACACTGTGTCGGACTCCATAGCCAAAATAGATGATGAACCCTGGTGAGAGTGACGGAGAGAGATAGAGAGAGAGAGGGGGGAAAGGGAGAGAGGGAGGGAGATCATGACAAAGAGAAAAGACAGAGTCAGAATTCACTCATCCCAATTGTGTCCTCCTGCTATCACTCCGAACATAGTGTGATAAACAAGTCTTACCCACTAACATCCAGGCACCATATCGGAGCCAGGTGTCTGGTCCAAGCTGCACCATCAGGTAGACGTTGATGAACAGACTCAAAACAGGCAGGACCGGAATAAACGGCACCTAATCGACAAGGGTGGCAGTGGGGAACAAGTTTTAAGCCTGATTTCACCTTTTACCTCGATCTAGTTTCCTCCAGCCTCAACGCTGGTAACGTTGCCTCACCATGAAAGAGGCCCTCTTAGGGTTCTGTGGTTGTGTCCAGATGACCACCACTGTGACCACCAGCGCAGCGACCAGTATGGAGACACACACCAGACTCCACGCATGTTGCTCCTGCAGAGCGTACATGGCTTGGGCAAGGATCACACAGAGCCCAATCACACACACAACTGGAGAGAGAGAGAGGGAGAGCATCCACAACGGATTAAAACATGAATGCAACCCTGGGTGAGAAGAAGCCAGAGAGATGGGTAGTGTGAGTCTGGACGACTTACTGGAAAACACTGTTAACATGGTAACTCTGTTTGAGGTTTTGGAGTTGGGATAGGAGGGAGTCTTTATGCATCCACATTTGGTCGATGTTTCGACCATTATTTCTTCTGAGGCATCCGACTCGTCTTCCTGGTATCTTCATCGTTTGAAATGGCAAGAAGAAAGGGTGTTGAATAGCAGTATTGAAAAGCAGTGAAGCAGTATCTCAGTATCAAAAAGCCTACTATAGCCTACTATACTGAGACGGTTGGAGCAGAGCCATGCATACCTGAGTATTAGAATGCATATAGCCACGAGGGTGTACGCAAAAAGGGTTCCAATGGACATCATATCCACCAGGGCCTTCAGGTCAAACAGCAGCGCCATGAAGGCTGAACGGAAGACGAAAGCAACATCAAAGTTACAACAGAAGAACCGGATACTCAGGTTCGAGCCACAATCTTTGAGGGCACTGAAGGTGGTACCTGCCACAACTCCAGAAGACAGTGTAGCCACAACGGGACTCCCCCTGCTGCTGACCTTGCTCAGGGATTTGAAGAGCAGGCCATCTCGGGCCATTGCGAAGAGCACCCGGGGCATTGGGAACATGGATCCCAGCAGACTGGGGAGAGGCAAACACAGAAATCCTGGTTAGAAAAAATGCCATCTTACCTAATTGGGGTAAGGGACATAGAAACTATGTTAAGAATCTCAATACAAGCATGTCCACCATGTTTAGCTCTCGTAGCTTAACGACATAACAAGACGAAAACGGTCCTTAAAACCTTTTTATGAAAATATAACAATCATGACCTCAGCTGTTATCAATAATTTAAAATCATATGATAATTACTCTAAACATGGGTCCATTTCCAGTGCAAGAAACCGTGTTTCACGTGCAACAAATAAATATATGATGACATGAACCCGGCATCTGGAACGGCACATGCCGTTCTGAAACGGTAACTGCCGTTCTGAAACGGCGCATGCCGTGGCAGTTACCATTTCAGAACGGCATTTGCCATTCCAGAACGGCAGTTACCGTTTCAGAACGGCAGTTACCGTTCTTGAACAGCATAGGCCATGGTATGTCAGTGGTCGTGGTGGCACATGCCACAGGCCAATAAACGATCCCGGCCCTACTGCACAAAGAGGTGTAACCGCCATTTTCTCCTGGTGTCTTCTCACCTTGTAGACAGGGCACAGAGTGAACCAACCGCCACTACGTATTTGGCAGGAGCCCAGCCAATGTACTCAAAAGCCACCGGTAGCGGACTTTGGAGATCGAGCAGGTAGTAGGGCATCATGAGCGTGAGCGAAGCCGACACGGCAAAGTAAGCCAGGAAGCAGATCAGCAGTGAAGCCACGATGCCGATGGGGATGGACTTCTGAGGGTTTTTCACCTCCTCACCTGAGAGGAAACAAAGATACACAGATGTAATTTCATGAGAGGGTTGTGAGACGATTTCTAGTTCACAAACGATGAATCCACGTTAGTTAATAAGACACTACGACCACAACAAGGTAGCAGTTTTTCCCAGAGATGGTTTCAACACTCTCTACTAAAAGCAGGACACTAAACTGCTGCTGCTGCTTTAATTTTAATATTTATCTAAATCTAAGTTCAAACGGTTAACGGTTGTTCTTTTATCTAAATATCCCTGGCAGTTATGTTGTTTTACCCTGGTAAGGAAAGTCTATCATTTACTACACGTCAATAATTTACTACAAAATAGTCATTGGACATATCATTAGATGCACCATCATCAATATCTACCTAAACGCATAATGAAATTCATCCCAACGGATGAAGTAAATATAATTTGCTTGGCTACTCTAAAGTCAAAGATATTCTCATACTTGTGGTTGCGATACAATCAAATCCAACAAAAGCGTAGAAACAAGTAGCAGCTCCGGCCAGTGTTCCTTCAAAACCATAAGGGAAGAAACCCCCAGTTCCGAAATCACTTGTTGTAAGGTTGGCTGTGGGGGTAAGGTTTCTGTAAAAGAGTGAAGAGAGTGTTAGATACCACGTTATCTACAATAGCCAGGTCATTTAAAGCAGAAAACATACAGAGATCAGAAGGACCTCCCGACTTGTATGAACATGATTATTGTTAATATTATTATCAAAAACGTAGGCATTACGAGGATATGTCCGATCTGTTCAGCAGGGTATCGATGGTGATGTGCCAGTTGGCGATATCTCCCTTAATGCAGCCGGCGACCACCACGAACAGCAGCACCACAATGTTGACGGCTGTGAAGACCTTGTTAATCGTTGTTGACTCCTTCACCCCAAACGCCAGAAGGCCTTCACAGGGATAACACAAGGGAAGGGGCCATATATATCAGTGTCTCCGTCTTAATTAATGTAACTTGTGTAAATTGTCACGATATTGGATGGAGGGATCCCTCTGTTGTGTTCCTTCTCAACATTTCTTCCCTTTGGGTTTAGGGATTTTTCACTTCAAGCCTAGGTTAAAGGGCTGTCATTGGATGTCGTTGCGTTAAGCCCATTTGAGGCTGTTACAAGGTTTACATAAATAGATTAGGCTTGAATGTGCCAATGTGTCAGTACCTGCCAATAGCAAAATAAGACCAGCAGCAAAGAAGTCTGGGTAAGGGGCCAGGCCAGGTGCGTTCATGGAGGTGTGTTTTCCAAAAAAGTCTGCCATGACCCCTCCTACGAGTTCATCAAAGGTGCCACTCCATGCCCGAGCAACGCTTGAGGTCCCTGGGGAGATAGGAAGAAAAGGATGCAATAAAGCCATCAGCCTGACTCACCATACAGCCATAAACAGCCAAACAGATTGCTGGTAATTCATCCCTGAGACCATTAAGACTTTATGGCTTTTATAATATGAAAGCATTTTACCGTGCTTCAAATGCAATACCGGATCGCATTTGAAGCTTGGCAAAGTATATCAAGAATGATGGCACGGGACTTTTGGTCTCTTTTTTTTCCCTTGACAGCGTTTTTTCTTCCGACATCGGCATCTTCAGCTGGTGAAAGGTTACAGGATGCAGTAGTCTGGTGTTGATCATTAAGAGAGTGAAAGAGTTTGCTCTCTGAAGTTAATACCATATGATGACCATGGTGGTAGCTGGAAGATCTCAGTGTATAAACCATACTACTTTTCTATTCTCAGAGACGAAGCCAAGCACAAACCATCTCCCACAAGGTAAACATTGAAACTATAGGCAAACAATATAATTATCACCCCAGATAACAACAGTAACAATAGCAGACAAAGAATCAATACTCAAGTTGATCCTGCTTTGCCATAGTTCCCTCCCTTTGAGACCAAACACCCTTCGGATCATTCTTGCCTATGACGTAGGAGAGCAGCAGATTCCATCCGGTGATGAAGGCCAGGAGCTCCCCGACGGTGACGTAGCTGTACAGGTAGGCCGAGCCTGTTTTGGGAACCCTGGATCCGAACTCAGCGTAGCACAGCCCGGCGAAGACGGACGCCACGGCGGCGATGAGGAAGGAGATGATGATGCTGGGTCCGGCCGTGGCTCTGGCCACCTCACCGGAGAGGACGTAGACGCCGGCTCCCAGGGTGCTGCCCACCCCCAGGGCCACCAGGTCCAGCGTGGTCAGGCATCGGACAAACGTGGACTCCTCTCCCTCGGGCTCCAGGGGCTTCCGCCGGGACAGGCTGACTATGAAGGACTTGATCCCACTGCACGACATGCTTCCTCTGGGGTCCAGGTGTCAGGAGCCTGCGTGCTAATGGTCCAGTTGAAAACTGAGCTTGAGGTGGGAGGGCCGCGTTGGTCTGAGTGAGTGAGGGGGAAGGCGAAGGACAAAGATTCGAGGAGGATGAGTGAATAATTGTCAGATCTGACCCGAGCATAATTATTAATTTTGTTTGTTTAAATCAGTTTTTTTAATTTACTGGAAATAAAATCGGTAGCCTTACAGGGATTCATTTTTAACTTCTTCATGTATTCTTTGAGAATAACCTAACCAAAAGAACAACAATAACAACAACAACTACAAAAGGATTTGTTTTGTTTTACATAACATTAGCGACAACAAAGATTAGACCACACACAAACCCACAGGATGTCTTTATGGTCCCTTATATCAGTGTTTTGTCCTGCTTGTCTAATACTTCTAACAAAAACGGATAACCTTGGACGCTTTACATGATCCCAACGCTAAGTCCACCGTGGGTTTGAAACACAATCAGAAACAAAGATTAGAGAGAGACACAAAAATTCCGATATGAACATCAAACTGTCTTACCCTTTCTGGTTCACCTGCTGCCACGAAGGTGCACTCGGAAGAGACAATTGATAGCATATGTTATTCAGCTAATTCACATTATTCTTTTATACAAGCCCTATTTATCACCCTTCTGATACGGTAGTGCTGATGCGTGTCATTTTGGAGGACGCCCATGATCTGGCAGAAACGCCCTGCTCTGTGCATGCCCCATCCCTCATAGTCCAACATGGGTAATTATTGCCTCTGTGAAAAAGCACATTTTTTCAGCTTTCAGAATGCATCAGTCTCACATTCATTTCAGATTTTGGGCCAACCTCAAATGGGCCGAGGCCCGTGGCTCTCGGTTCTAAGGAGGTTGATCTCTGAAGATGAGCATGAGCATGTCAAATGAATCCCCATTCATTCGACATGCTGAACATTCACAATGTTCACGTTCCACAAAATCGAGATTTGTCATCATGACGAATTGCTTTAATAAGGTGTAGGCTCTGGTTATCTTTCTATGATTGTGCTTCCAGAGATTAATTAAAGGAAAAACATGTACAACTCTGCTTTTTTTTCATAATTATTAATATGAATGATGTGAAGTCACGGTAATAAGGATGTGTTATTTCTATTCTCCCCAAACAACTGTTGCTCAAAGCAGTAATTACAGCTGTGGAGACCTGCTATGCTATGGCTTCCCTGTGCAGCTGTACACAGACCCTCTTCCTTTCCTTTCCGGAGTACTGCCCCCCAACAAGGCCCCTACGAGTTAATGAATCCAGGAGGACAAAGCTGCCTTCATGGCGTGCATATGCACACAATCACATGCATGCATACTTTTAGTGAGGTCGCCCCCCCCCCCCTGCCTCTCAGCTTCCCATCAGGTGATCTGAGCTGACCTAATCCCTCCTGGCATTCCCCTCAGCGGGGCCCAGCCCGTACGGAGGTTACCTGCTTAGAGAATACGGACGGAGCACCTTTGACCAGAGTTATGTCTTTAACGCTAACTTATCTCTCTGGTGGATCTTCCGGAGATACAGCCCACGTGGGTATAAAGTGAGTGAGTCATGAAGCCCTGCATCCACTGCACGTGCACCGCGGGTTTAATCACCTTTTGTGTGGAGAATAATGCATGCACAGGGTGATAAGCGCCACAATAAAGCTCAGGTAATAAGGCTGCAGCAAGGAACATGGCTGTGCACATCCCCCTCGCCTGCCAGCAACACACGCACGCACGCACACACACACACACACACACACACACACACACACACACACACACACACACACACACACACACACACACACACACACACACACACACACACACACACACACACACACACACACACACACACACACGTACACACACACACACACACACGCACGCACACACACACACACACTAAATTATTATTAGTCGAATATTAGCGAGCCTATATAATGAGTTGGCTCTTTCTGATGTTCTACAATGAAGTATGACAGGGATCCATCTCAGACATCAACCGCTATGCTTTCCCCATGGCTGGAGTATTTGATGAGGAGTGCAACAAGCCGTGGTATAATTTATCATCGGTGGTTTAGTTTAGTTAACTAGTGGCTACATGAGTCGCCATCAGCAATGTGGAATATAAAAGTTTCTTCTTTCGGCTTTCAAGTCATATGCAGGGTGAGTAATTAATCTTGTCATGGTAGGGTGAATGAAAAAGAAATACTACTACTCATAAATATTTAAATAATAATAATAATCGTAATCAGCAAACAAACAACAGCAACAAACAACAACCATAAGCCAGAGTATACCCAAGGAATAGGGTTAAACCAGAGGTAAATTTTCAAACCAAAGTAATTTCATACACTGCAATTTTAAATATGAATCACCCTACCAGGCAGTGTTGTCAGAGGAAAGTGAGAGTTGAAAAATATCCGCTCTGTATATTGTGATGGGGAGAAACATGAATTTTACAGCGATATATACAAGGCTGGCCTCTGCGACACACCCCCTCAAATTAGTTACAAAGTCGCCTTTCTTGGCCTGGTCTGGTTGGGATCATAATGTGGTCATTATGGCCGTCCCGGGGCACAGGGTGTGAGAATAGTGCATAGGCAATCTTGTTTACAATGTAAAAAATGCTTTTGTAGTCCAAGTGATTGTTTGACCCTGATTGCATATTTTGCTTTTGTAATTCATTAATGTCTTAAGTCTGGGGGTGTTATAATGCATATTGTTGACAGTGTTTGTTTAAGTTTTTCTGGGCTGTAATTGTTACATTAATAATTGTAATTACATTTAAATAAATGTAATTCTTATTAAAATTATTATTTTCAAGATTATATTTATATTCTATGGTTACTTAGAAAATAAAATATCATAGTAAACTAAATCAAAGAGCAAGTGAACCCAATAAAATGTGATGGCAGACTCAAAACTCTTTCTAAGGTTTTAAGACTCAAGACTCCTAACCCTAACTCCTAACCCAGAAAATGATATTTGATATTTACCTCACCGTCATTGCCACTATTATGTATTGTCACTGATGTGTACATTTCTGTCTCTGCCACATTGTGGCCAACATGTATTGTATTATATGTCCTGCATTTGTGTCCTCTGCTTTGCCAGCTAGCTTTCAGGAATTGCTCCTCGGGGCTGATTTTTATATGAGGTGCACTGCATTTCCATTTCCGACCACAAGAGGTCAACATAGTACAGTACAACATCACTCCCCTACTAAAATCTAAAGCACACCGAGTCGCAACGACGCACAACGTCGTGTCGCTGTGATGCGAAAGCTGGGGTCGAGGAGGTGAGAGTCTCGACCTCCATATGTGGTGCTTTGCTTCTGCAGGAGGGCTGGCCGACATGCAAGCCATACTTCTGCAAAGTGTAGCAGGCTGGTGTGATCTCTCAAGACGTCAAGCTTGAGTATTCACCTAACGGGAACAGTTATCTATGCCATAGCATTAGCGCATAGCAGGGGTATTTCCTTGCGTTTAGACCTCTCTGTTGGTTTTCCCCTCTAACCCCCAACGCTTTTAGGGTGGTCTTAAATTCCGCACGCTCTTACTGGAACACGCGTCCAGGCCGGGACAGAAATAGACTATGGCCCACAAGTATGTTACACCCCTGGTATACCACTTCCACTCTCTCTTTCATGTGAACATGTTATAGACCACCTAGGACACGTGTTATGTCATGCGTATATATAATATAAAAGGTATATGAGGTCAAATTACAAATAAGATTTCTGTTTAAATTATATATAATACAAATTATATATTATTACTGTGTCAAATATGAATTAAAAACATTCCATTAATGGCTGTTAGGATATTATCCGGCTTAGAATCGATCAATAAGAGGGACAAACAGTGTCTAATTGCATCATGTTGCCGCGTAAAAACTGACATTGTGGTCATTAGTTCATCAGAAGTTTGCTCCCCGAATCAAAACCCTGAAACTAAATGCATAAAACAATAACATCCGTAAAACGTACATTCACTAGGCTCCCTTTTTAAATCTCTGATGGGATGATTATTGGACAATAATTAAAAAAAAAAGTCAAAGTAATAATTATTTGCCCTCATCCTTGGTTTTGGAAGACAGAAGGCATGGATTGCTGTGAGAGGTCCGCAGCGGGCTGGTTGCGTCACAGCTGACTGCAGGACTGCTGTGCAGGGGGAGCTTGTGGCTGACTAGAGACACTGCTGTGGGTGACTGGAGACGGAGACCAGCACCGTTACTGCAGACGACAGCACAATTTGCGTTTTTTATGAACAAGGTAAGATGTCTTGCTCGTTGCAGTGGTTCTTGTTTGTCAATGAGTTCAGTGAATTAATTGTATATTTTTGAAACTAAAGACAGTACCATTAGCAGTGGCCGACATGTCATGAGCTAATGTCCTAATCAACACTTAAACAAATAGTTATTTGGCCTATATTTAGAGATATAACGCATGGATCTTTTTTTTTTTTACTAGTAAGTAAGGTTAATGCTGAAGTCGGTAGCATTAACAGTTGATATCTGGAGATTCCAAAAGTAGCCTACGTTTAAATTTCACTCTAGCCTTAGCTATAGCCATGTACTATAGCCTATGCTTTATCGTACTAAGATAAAATTACTTTCCAAAATATAATAGTATCTTAAGTATCAAAAATACAAAGGCATCCCAAAATCGGGCCAAAGTTTGCAGCTCTTGAGAGTGTCAGCTGAATGGGTGTGGCCCCATTCATACACCCCTTCACAGGACAGATCCTTAAACATATCTTTTTATCACACAGGAATAGGATAGGAAGTTAAATGTTTGTGATTGTGCATTGCAACTGTCTCAATATCTAAAGCAAGGTTGAAGGCCCACAGAAGGAAAATAATTTTGTGAAATGGTGCATTCTAAAGCTAAAAGCCTTTTCTGAGATGTCGGCTTGGTCAAGGAGAGGTCAAAGGGTTATATCTTTGGTCTCCATATCTCTCCCTAGGTTACTGTTGGGTAAAGGCCAATGATAAACGTCTAAGAAGTAAAAGTAGGCCCATGCCTTGTTTGACCTGGGGAGTGGTATTCAAGAATACATGATAAGCAGAGACTCTAATATCAAACTGCTGTTGTATCATATATGGATAATCAATAGTGTACACTGCAGTGTCCTGTACTGGCCCTCTTTCAAGGACATAGAATTTAGGCTCACACTTTGTTTTACATGAATACTTATCTCGTATCCATGTTCCTTTAGGTGTTTCGACGGTGACGTTTATTCAAGCTAAACTGCTAGTACCGACGACCAAATATAGCGATGGTAAGTTGACATACTTTTTCTCTGAAAATATTAGGTGTTTGCAATCATTGCCAAAAAGGAGCAACATCTCTATGACAGCATACAGACAACATCATTCTTTGTTCAGTGTGGAGGTAGTGAGTATCCTGGGAAAGCCTGACATGCATTTCCTTTTGGTTGTACTAGTCTGAGTTCATATAGCATTCAGGGTGTCTTGGTTACCTGGGATTGCTGTAGTTGGGGCTAATGGACACTGACTAAGCTATACAGCTGACAGTCTTTAGAAGATAGTTTTGAGTCAGATCAGACTATGTATGGGCTCAAACATTTAGTTTGGTGATTCGGCCTGTACATGACGTTTCACATTTAATAACCCCTTATATAGGCAACTTCTGAGGTATACTAATACTTGATAATAATATCACTTCCTTATTTGACCATAAACAGGAAAGTTTGTTTTATTTCAATAGAAGAAGAGCTCTCCCCAACTGTGAATGAAGAAGTTGAAACTAATGTTGATAGCCCGATGATTACTGGATTGTAAACAGATGTCTGACGGGAATTACGGTACAACTTATGGTATGGTTCATGCATGTTGCTAGGCTCCTGTATTTGTTGTCCTGGTTGCCACCAGGTTAAAGCTTCCCCAGCTGTCATGAAGAGTGATGGTTGCCCTGGTAATGGGGAAGGCCAGGATATGGGCGTGCGCCGAGTGGGAATAGAGAGGACATATTGGCAGCGTGCCGCCATGCAGCAGAAATCCTTAAGCAGCTGTTGCAGTTGAGGGTCTAATGGAGGCTGGGTCCTGTCTCTTTCCCCCAACAATGAGTGTTCTCACAGTTCCTTAGTGTCATAGTCAAAGGGGTTGTGGAGCAGTGATGATAAAGCGCTATTCTGATATCTTTTTTTTGTTTTGAGAGCTAGCCCTATTTTACAGGTCATTTGACAGAGTCATTAACCTCCAACAAAGAGAGCAAAGGGACATTACCGTAACCTGACTCCCCAATGGCCATCCACGCAGCACACACACACACACACACACACACACACACACACACACACACACACACACACACACACACACACACACACACACACACACACACACACACACACACACACACACACACACACACACACACACACACACACACACAATATTGGAATTGCACTCGTAAAACAGGTGCCAGTTACAGTTGGGCAGCACTGACTTGGGTCTTGGGCCTCCGTCTCTTCAGACCAGCGGGGGCTTTAATGATGTCATTCACCCCCTTTCACCTCTCCTCTTTAAACACACAGAATACCCCTCATCTAAATAACACTAAGCTAGGGAAATTTGACAAATTCTATCATCATATCATTGTATACAATATATATAATATGTAATGCATGATTTAAAAAAACCCATTGGTCAAACTGAGGACCTACAAGTGGATGGCAAGGCTTACCATTGGGATTTAACAAAATCTACTTATTAATTTGATAGATGTACATTTATATAAATGTATATCGATAGTGTAGGCGGGTGAGGAGCAGTTTCAAGACGTGCTCCTTGGCTGTCGATCCCTCTTCTTGCCGAACCAAAGGGTTGGGGCGAGTATTATAATAAAGAGAACGTGAATAACAACAGAACAGAAGCACTCTCTCTTGATAAGGTATATGGCCCTGGCTATGTCCCAGGTGTTGGTTCGTCCCTGTTGAAACTTAACAAATGGCGGAATGTTTTAATGACACCTCGTATCAGTGTGAGAGGCACTGGCCTGTTCCTTGACTAAGAAATGTGAACACAGAGAGACACTAAAATATACCAACATTTTAAGGAGGAGGCTTCATAGGAATACTGAGTTGATGCCCTCTTGTATTATATATATTATACTATATATATATGCATATATTTTCATTCCAGTAGCAGTCAGGATGAGGTTTCATATGAATACTAACGTCCTCTTACAGGTGTTCCGAGGCTCAATAACCGAAGCTGCAGACTTCGATGCGACAGCAGATTCAGAAGCGCTGTACAACGCCATGAAAGGCTTCGGTGAGGCGCCCCTTGATTCATGCTTTGTCTAACAAGGGTCAAAACAAACTGTCTTCCTTCGTCTTCTCCATTCTTGTCTCCTAAAGGATCACCAACAGCACCTTCAGACCAGTAGCTAACATTGGAATACATAGTAAGGTCTAATGTGAAGCTAATTGTTGCTAATATATGCCCCTGTGCTCTCTTTAGGCAGCGATAAAGAAGCTATCCTGGAACTGGTCACTTCTAGAAGTAACGCCCAAAGGCAGGAGGTCATCACAGCATACAAATCCAGCTATGGACAGGTACGTAACTGTCAAAAGACGCCATCTTTCTTTCTCATAGTCAAATATCTAGTCTTATATTTTCACAAAGTAAACACATAAGCAAAATAAAACTGTGTAAAGTCACACAGTAGGGTAGAGGGCCACGCCTCTCACCATTAAACCTTCATCTCCCCAGGACCTAATAGGTGATCTGAAGTACGAACTGACCGGCAATTTTGAGCGGCTCATCGTGAGTCTGATGAGAACCCCACCACAACATGATGCCAAAGAAATCCATGATGCTGTGCAAGTAAGAAGCTCACTCAATACGCTCTCATAGTCCTCCGTGCCATTGCCCGTCCGTTCGATATCTGTAGTTTTATTCGTGATTGACTTCTGCGATTGAAGGGCGCTGGAACAAATGAGAGATGCCTGATTGAAGTGCTGGCCTCGAGAAACAACCAGCAGATACATGACATGGTCGAGGCGTGCAAGGAAGGTGAGACCACCCTTATTTGACATGACTTAAAAAACACAATCATATTTCATCATCATAAAACACACTACATTGAATAACATACATGTTACATGCATACAATGATGATAATTAAATGATTTCAATGTGTTAACTATGGAGTTTAATTTATTGATTGATTTATTTATGTGATAATTTTTTGGGATATTTTGTAATTGCCTTCAATGTCCTATTTCTTTATTCGAGGCGTGCTGTTTGTGGCATCAATGCAAACGATTTACAATTGAATGATGCTACCTTCTCACCTCCAGCTTACGGCAGTGACATGGAAGAGGACGTTGTTCGGGAAACCTCGGGGCACTTTAAGAAGATGCTTGTGGTTTTACTTCAGGTCTGCTCCCCTCTGATAAGCCCTGCGCTCTAGAGTCTAGAGCTTTAGGTGGTCCTTGGCTATGGCTCTGTGTTGGGGCTGATGGAGGGTCTGTGATTACAGGGGACCAGGGATGAGTCGGGGGTGGTGGATGCAGACCTGGTGGAGCAGGACGCCCAGGTGAGTTAAGAGGACACATCTGAAAGGGCTGAACCTCCTGTTTAGATACTTTCAATATGTGCAGAAGACATGGGCCACACTGCTATCATTCAATATCCAGAACATGCATCCAATACATTGGAAACATAGTGGCAATCCACTTGACAATCATTGTGCATGGGGTTCCCAACACACACGCAAAAATAAATCTGATTAAAGAAATATGTTACGCTGGTAATGTGGCCACACATTTTGGTGGGAAATGAAGAACAAATGACTTACAAGGACATACTGCCCTGACAGCATTCATTAAGCACTGATCTTCATTATTTTGGAGTAAAACCATTTAAGTCCAACTGTAAATGCTCAAAAATCACCGTCCGTGTTTGCTGTGCCTTGTGTGTTTAGGATCTGTTTGCCGCTGGCGAGGAGCAGTGGGGGACGGATGAGGCCAAATTCATCATGATTCTGGGAAGCCGCAGCGTGACCCATCTGAAAATGGGTGAGCTCATCTGTGGGGCAGCGGAGGGGGGAGGGGGGGGGATACCAACAGGGTCCTCCTGGCCTCCTGACATGGACCGTAGACCCTTTGCGTCCCTAAGCAGTTACATGTCAGAGGAATTTGAAACAGTCATGTGGCTGGGACTTGGTTTACGCGACTTGTCGCCATCGGAACAATCCCAGCTGTTGTTTAAAGAATACATAATACCAGCCACTCCTCTGCCACTTGCTACTTATGGATGTAATCAATACTTTCTGCAACGTTGCTCTTTTCATTTTTATGGAAGATTGCGCAAAAGCTCTTCGGATCGTATCTTTATTTACTGCGTCTGTGTGCTTTATTGTTCTCCCCACAGTTTTTGATCAGTACGAGAAGATTGCTGAGAAGAGCATAGAGGACAGCATCAAGAGTGAGCTGTCGGGGGACTTTGAGAGGGTGATGCTGGCCGTGGGTGAGAGTTCACTCTGGTTCAGGTTTTCCTTCCCATCCAACAAGTAGTGGTATTTAGAGTAGTTGGACTAGTAGCAGTAGCAGCAGTAGTAGGGGTAGGGGTAGTGGAAGTGGAAGTAGTAGTAGGGTGCAGTAGTGAAAGTAGCAATATTAATAGCTGGAGCAGCACTGATAGTTGCAGGAGGAGAAGGAGTATCACTAGTAGTGGGAGGTGCAGTAGTGTTAATAGGAGCAGTAGTAGTGATCGTAGCAGCAGGAGGATGAGTAGCAGTAGTCATATTAGAAGTAGTAGGAGCAGTAGGAATGATAGTAGTAGGAGGAGGAGGAGGAGGAGGAGGAGGAGGAGGAGCAGTAGTAGTGATAGTAGTAGGAGAAGGAGGAGGAGTAGCAGTAGTTGTTGATGTGATAGGGATCTCCTTTTATTTATTCACACTGGCCTTCTGTGCTTGGTCTCCCACAGTCCATGGCATCCGAAGTGTGTCCATGTTCTTTGCCAGGCGTCTTTACAAGTCCATGAAGGTAAACACCCAGAGTGCAGACAATGCCACATCATGGTTCATTGACGGTGAATGCTTCAGCAACACGACCAACACTAAACCTTGTTGTTTATGAGTGTTTTTATGGAGGTGTTGTTTGGGATTTATTATTGCATTGCTTCATGGATTGCATTCATATAGCGCCTTTAAAACCAGTTGTCACTCAAAGGGCTTTACAATTATTGCCTAACGTTCATCCATGCACACACATTCACGTAGCGACATGGTTTTTAACCGTGCAAGGCAACAGCCAGCTCGCCTGGAGCAGCTAGGGTTGAGTGTCTTGCTCAGGGACACCTCAACACTGAGCCAGGGGGAGCCGGGGACCGAACTAACAACCAGTCAGCCCGCTCTACCACCTGAGCCACAGCCGCCCCTTTATTTAATATATTTTAGCAAGGGCAGCTGGAATATGTCAGATGCAGGAATGAGGTTAAAGCCAACACATATAATGTTGACTAAGTATCAACTCAGAAATGTAATATATATTTTTTAAGCATGTAAGTGTTGTTCTGGACTTTCTCTCTCTGTTCCAGGACCCCTCTGAATATAAATGTGTTATCTGATACATACAAATGGGGGAATTTAATAATTAAACGTTGCAGCACACTCCCTGTTTCGTCTCCCTGCAGGGTCTTGGTACAGCCGACAACACCCTGATCCGCATCATGATCGCTCGCTCCGAAATAGACATGTTGGACATCCGGGAATGTTTCCGTCTCCGATACGAAAAGTCTCTCTATAACATGATTAAGGTTTGGGAAAATAGTGACGGATCAAAACTACATTTTTGCATGTCAAATATGTTTCAATTGAATTGTACTGAATGTGTCATGTGATTTGTATTATCATCTCAGGAGGACACTTCAGGGGACTACAAAAGGACGCTTCTCCAACTTTGTGGCGGAGATGATGAGTAAGTTATTATCATGGACTCTAGTGGCCACACAGTGGCACTAAAACCCCACTTATCACTCATTGTAGCGCGTCAGACAATTCACTTTAATATAGACAGCCTCTCTTCCAAAAGTGGGAGGAATACTTCTTGGACTTTATAGCTGGAATGTAAAACATAGGCTAGCTTGTTGCACCAATTGAATGCCATGCTAATTAAATGTGACAAGATGTTTAACTCCATTCACTCCTTTTGAGTGTGCTGGCTGCGTTGAGGGTGGGAATTTGACGTTTGCTATCACATTGGTCTTTGCAGCTTAGCTGGAGAGTTCTTCCCAGAAGCGGCTCAGATAGCTTACAAGATGTGGGAACAAAGTGCTATGACCAAAGTAAAGGTGTGCCCTGTCTTCCTCCGTCTTTAGACGTGTCATTGAGCTTGGCTTGGCAACGGCATGCATGTTGTTTTTTGCTGTTCCTGCCAAAATGATCTGCAGCGCAGGCTACCTACGCGTGCAGTGGCCCAAAATGTTTGGTAGCAGCAGCATTGTTGTGAGAGCACAACAAACATCTTTGTCTCAGTGTTGAAGGCCTCCGAACGCTGTTCACCTCACAGAGCGAAACCCGCATATTTGACTCTCGCCACCTTCTCGTAACAAACCCACGCAGCAAATGTCACTCGGACGAGATCGCAGCATTTTGATTAACAAACAGCGTTCTCTACTAACTGCTTCTAATAAACACTGATGCTCATTGTTGTGCTGACGGAGTCCTGGCCTTGAAAACCCCACAAGTAGCAATTTGTCAAGAGTCGAGAAGACGAAAAATGTTTGAGGTTTTTCTGCTGTTGCGAAACATGAAACCATCGCTAATACTTATGACGGTTTTCATTTTTTTCCTTGTGGTAATGCTTTAAGGCCACGAGCTCACCCATGTATTTTTGCAGATCTTTGCATGTGCAATTCTCTCTACACTTCTAACTATCTATTAAGTAACTAACGATTAGTGATGTCATGGGAAATCAGCTTTGCTCTGCTTTAAGGCTGCACATGTTGTCTGTCTCTGCCATTTTGAATTCTGATCATTTTTCTTCTCCTCCTCAAGCTAAGGCCCACCCTTTTGCCCGCAGTAGATTTTGATCCCGCGGCTGATGCACAGGCCCTGAGGAAAGCCATGAAAGGATTTGGTATGCAACAGCAGCAGAACATAACTCTTTGCATAATATTATATATTATTTTTCCAACACGTGTTAATCAATTTGATACCTTCTGTGTGAATAGGAACGGACGAAGACATCATCATTGATATTATTGCACGTAGAAGCAATGCCCAAAGACAAGAGATCCGACAGACCTTCAAATCTCTACTGGGGAGGGTGAGGAATAAGTGTGATCAGTCAAGACCAGGGTTCATAGGATCAGGTTGTTATCGTTCATTGTTATGTGCGCTCCTGTTGTTACTGTAGTCCTTCTCTCTCTATAGGACTTGATGAAGGACCTCAAGTCTGAGCTGTCCAAGAACCTTGAGAGGCTGGTCATCGGACTCATGCTGACGCCCGCAGAGTTTGACGCCAAAATGATGAGGAAGGCCATCGAGGTACTGAAACCTGCAACAAAATGTCAGAAGCAGCAACAGTAGACATTTATTTCATAGGGTTGTTCCGTTTTGTGGAAATGGGTCAAATGTCATGTCAGCTACCCACAGGGCAGGCCGTCAGATGCGGTGTGCAGTCTGGTTAGATGCGTATGGTTTGAGCGCCTGTGTTTGAGATCTTTGGGGGTTTTACAGATCTGCCCTTTAGTTTTTAGCCACGCTGTTCAATTAAGTTTGTAAGGCTTCCCATTTAACATTTCTAAATGCACTCGAATAACGGATTTACGCTAGTACGTTGTTTTAGTGTGAGGGATCATTGATACTTTTTTTAGTATGTAAAATTGGCATGCATTTTTGGGAACATTTATTATTTACAAAAGAATACAATTACTTCTGTTCATAGGCCTATCCATAAATAAAAAAATAATAGAATTAGTTTGATCTTATGCAAAACATATCCAAATCATATCCAATTACAATCATATTTATATACGCATTTATCCAATGCGACTTACATCGGTTAATTCACACACCAACGTTAGAGTCAACCATGGCGACAGCCAGCTCGTCAGGAGCAGTTAGGGTTAAGTGTCCTGCTTAGGGACACATCAACACTCAGCTAGGCGGAGCTGGGGATCGAACTAGCAACCTTTCGGTGACAACCTCCCTACCGCCTGAGCTAAGCTGACCAACACATGTCTCCTCATCCTTTTCCCCAGGGCGTTGGAACAGACGAGCATGCTCTTATTGAGATCCTGGTCACCAGGAGTAACGAGGGGATCCAGGCCATGAACGCTGCCTACAGTAGTGGTGAGCTCCCAAGGCTTCCTCACAGACACACACACACACATGAGGTCATCCCTACGTCCCATAATCCCTACAGCTGATCATGGGGGTGGTGTATTGCAGCCTATAAGAAGAGTTTGGAGGGAGACATCCAGTCGGACACCAGTGGCCATTTCTGCCGCATCCTTACTTCTTTGGTGCAGGTAAAGAAACGTGTCTTTGGTCCGAGAACGGCTCTCATTTCATTTCTTTAATTGCATGTTACTTTTGAAAATCTTCGAAATGATCCACATGATGTTGTTGTGTCCAGGGAGGGAGAGAGGAGGGCGAGGCGGACTTAGAGAGAGCGGATGCAGATGCTCAGGTCAGCTGGATGACTATTGGTTCAATGCCCTTTCAGTACAGCTGTTAATGTCAAATGAATTATGATAGAGTGTGCTCAAGATGTATATATTTCATCCATTTATATTTTTCGGTGGTACTGTTGTACTGTTTTGGAAATATTTCCCGATGGGCTCAATAAGATACGCTGCATCTTACCAGTTACCGCCATCGTTTTTTAAAGGTAGAAGAATAATACTCCTATTCGTCTCTATGCTTTAACTCGACAGGAACTTGCAGACGCGTGTAACGCAGAGTCTGATGACATGGAAATGAAGTTCCAGACCATTCTGTGCACCAGGAGTTTCCCTCATCTCAGGAGAGGTGAGTAGCAGCAACCTCACTACCCCCCCACCTGGTCCTTATTCCTCATCCTAAAACCTCACCCGTAAAAACACAGATCATATCGGTATATATACTAACCTGGGACTCTGAGGCCCTCTCCCGACGGCAGGTGGCTGCAGAATCAGTGTCCTCATCTTCTCCACTTCTCCCTTGTTATCCTTTTTAATTATTTTATTTTCCTTTGAAAATAAAGTACCATAAAAAGGACACGTAAAAGAGGGAGAACAGTCAGCCAGCGCCCCAAGGGTCACAGACTCTCAAAAAGATTACACAATAACCGAACCTGTCACAAAAGCCAAGTCAAATACGCAATTTGATAAGAGCCTTCACTATGTGCAGTGTTCCAAGAGTTTGTCCGATTCACCAATAAGGACATCGAACAGATCATCAAGAAGGAAATGTCTGGCGATGTGAAGAATGCCTTTTATGCCATAGGTAAGGAATGATTAAAGAAAGGCTGGCCGTATATGATTCTCTTAATATTGTATTGCGTGGTGTAAAGCTACACAACGCTAACTCTCCGCTCTTCCTGTCACAACCTGTTTCCTCTGCAGTCTGTAGTGTCAAAAACCAGCCGTCCTACTTTGCTGATCGTTTGTACAAGGCCATGAAGGTGAATTATTTAATACGGCTGATTTTGACCACCGTGCACTAGAGAAAGTAATACACACAAAGACAATTTCACAGCGTTGCACATCCATACAACCCTTTATCTAATTACATTTTTTCTAAATCCTTGCCATCGGTTCCTTAGCACTAGCCTATGTTTCATTGACTTTAAATGAATGTCCTTGAATTGAATGACCTGACTTGAAGTGTCTTTAAAATCGTTAATCCCATAGCATAATAGCCCAAGTCATATTTTCCTAATACCTATTCCTAAATTAAAAAGATGACTTGTGATGAGGCAGAGAGTGATTATGTTATGTAACAAGCTCCATGATTGGCTTAGGATATAGCCAATGAGGCACAGTGAATCAGCAGCGTTAGGAGAGTAGAGTTAGGTTAGATCACAATTTGGCAAAATAAGACTTAGAGGCAATTATGCTATGAGGCTAACGAAATGTGATTCCAGCCTAACGCTCTCTGAATAGCCTTTTGTGTTGAAAGGTGCGACATGAGTCAAAAGGCCTGGCGGAGACTTGGTAATACAGCATCGTTGACACGTTTGGGTTTCATCTGCAGGGCCTTGGCACAGACGATCGAGCCCTGATCCGCATCCTGGTGTCTCGTAGTGAGGTGGACCTCTTTAACATTCGCAAAGAGTTCAAGGAAACTCAGGATGAGTCCCTGCATGATTTCATCCAGGTAGAAACCATGGTTGTAAGTTCCACATTTAGTCCATTAACCCTCTCTGTGTGGATTGCAGTGTTTCTGTCTGCATATGAATGATATCTCGGTATGGGAACTTCTTGCTCTGTGCGTGTTGGTTTTTCATTTGTTAAGCAGTTGTTTTCCTACCAGGGGTCATGGTTACAGATTAGGCCCAGATAGGTGTCTGGAAGGTCATCAATGCCCTTTTCCGATGGTATTTTAGAACAATGCATTTTATTATAAAGGCCTTTAATTATAATTATAGGCCTTTATAGGCTTAACGGTAAAATAATTATTTATTTACGTATTCAAAACCGAGCCATTTTCATCATCCCTAACAATTGCTGAGACCTACGTCATAGATTATGAGGAACCCGTGGCGGTAGAGACCGAGTTCCTGTTATGACGATAACCAAATGTTTATTAGATTTTTGGTTAATCATGGCTGGCTATGCGACAATATGAATATGTTTGAGAACTTCTGTTGTAAACGATAGACGCTGCATGTATATCACGCAGCTCACCACACGGTTAGTGTGCGGGCAGTAAACATCTGTTTAGGAATTTCCCTTCTGTGCTTGACTTCCTCTATCCGGTAGTCATTGCTTACCTCCCATCTAGACAGGAAGTGCCCAATAGCAGCACAGTATTAACTTGCAGTTGAAAGCACCCTGAAAACGGTGTGCTATTATATATTTAGTGTAATTTATCAACCGCAAGTCATGTATTATAAATAATAAATAGCTAGCATCATAGACGATGTCTTCCAGTAGAAAACAAAAATTGCAAATAAGTTGCTCTGCAAACATTTGTATATATTGCCCTTATCCCAGCCAATTTAGTATGAGTAATTTACTATTAGTTAAAGTAATTTTATGTTGATTTAAGGATGGAAGGGATTAAAGAGCTGTCACTATGTCTGTCACTAACCCCGTGTTTTTCTGAATAGTTTGTCAGTGTAATGTTGTATTGGAGTCCTTTCCCAATTTAAAAATGGTTATAATTATATCGCTATATTCTGTTGCTCGATTGCCTTATTCATAATATTTGAATAGTACAGCCAAACTAATCCAGAAAATGTTTTTCAATAATTGAAAAACATTTACAAAGAATAATTATGTATACCGAAGGTAAATTCATAGTATATCTTTCCATTTATTTACCATTTCATGGTTAGCCAGGACAATACATCCCATCTATTTGACCCATGTTAAAGAGTATCAAATCCAAAACATCCTCACAGGGCCCTAAAAATGTCTCCAAATAAATCATAAAATGTCCCTGTGATTCAATGTCTCTTTTGTTATTTCCTCCTCTTCCTCTTCCTGTTGTCAGGGGGATACGTCAGGTGACTACCGTAAGACCCTGCTGTTGCTCTGTGGAGGAGAGGACTGAGGCCATTGGACTCCCCTCAGAAGCCCCAGGAAGAGCTTCCTGTTGTTATTTGCCTTAGACCCTTGCTGCCTCACTTCTGCCACTCTTCTGCCAATCGCTCTGGTGAATGACCGTATTCCAGGGTGTTCTGCTAGCCTATAAACTATCAATGTTCCTTTAGGACACGCCTTTTTTTTTCATGCAATTCAAATTTGTATTTGTAATAAAATCCCCCAAAATATGGCACTGTTGAAGATATGCTTGGCTAAATGTGATTTAGAAATCTATTGGACGTAAGGAATAAGTGAGCATAGCACATGAGTACTGTACCGATTCATTTTAATGTGGACCTGGATTAAAAACATAGTTAAGAATCGTCGTGTTCCACTTTTTACTAATGTTATTGACTATCTTTGACTATCTCTTCATGTTATGATCTGATGAGGTCTTAATGATTTTATGATTACAGGGCAAATACAGTTTGGATGTTTTATGTTGCCATGTGCAACATGGAGTGGTATCTTAATCTGTATATGGAAGTAATTAGCCTGGGGTTTTGGCATTTAGATGACGTATATAGCTTTACAGATAACCAGTGTGATCCCATTCAAACCTGATTGAAGTCATGTCGAGACAACCTGAGCCAAGCAGACCAGGTGCTGGTTACCGGCTGACAGTTTATTCCATACATTGTTGCTCTGCGTGGGTGGATGGTTGCTTTTGACATTTAAAGTGTGTTTACACTGCAACGGTAAGCACCTTAGAAGATGCGGATGATCTCACTACATCTCAGGTCTTTGAATTTTTCCGTAACAGAATGGATTATCCACCATATGATGCCCAGTCGCTAGTAAGGTAAAATTATATTAACTGAATGGCATAGCAATATATTTAGTTATGTACAAAAACTAGTCTCTACTTTTCCCTCCATAACCATGCTGTGTATATGGGCTCTGACTCAGGAGGGAACCAGGTTCAAATCCAAACGGACCCTGGATGAGATTCTTTGCTTTGCCGATGGTGAAGCTGGCTGTGTCCCATGAGTACCGCCTCTGTTTGGATGGGCTAACGCTGTTGCTATTGAAATTCAGGCAGAATAGAGATGGGAAAACACAAGACCAGGAAACTCCCTGATTTTCTTTTTTGTCCTTCCCATAAAACATTTAAATTTGATTTTTTTTATAAAAGTTTTCCGTTGTCCCTCATAGAGCTACAAAGTTATGAATTATCTTAAATTGAGGCAAGAATTCAAGAAATGTTTTTTCATTTGATATTTACAAACAAACGTCCTTTTAGGACGACCAGACTCTTGTGGACGCCAGGAATCTAGACGGTATTTTGTTGTGTTCAGAATAATAGGCTACATTAGCATAGGCCTACTACATGTCACTTGTCCAACAAATCCTAGCAGAAACCCAACCCATGTGTTTTTCATTAAGTGTATCTTGGTAAACTAGTCAATAGACAGGGCAGGAGCCCTTGTTCGGTTCTGTTCTGTTCCGTCCTCCTTTGTTCTGACTGCATGTTTCTGAGCCCAGCTGTTGTCAGGCCATCTTTGAGTTAAAAGAGGAAAGAAGAAGAAAAAAAAAGCGATCTTTGCGGTAGAGGAAATCCCCCGCAGTAGGTTAGAATTCAAGGCACAAAAAAGCAAGTGTGTAGCAGTCAGGCTTGCGTGAATGGCATGGTTAACTCAATGAATTCACTCAATTTGAAACAGTGATGAATTTATATATTACAATCATTGAATAACCGGCCCTGCAATCCATTTTATTGAAGGCAAATGCAAAGGCGTTTTAACAAGCCACTTCCTTCATTGGAAGTTATACAAACACGAGGATGGACGAGTGTCGTATAACATATAGGCCTCCACTGAGTAGTTTGGTATCTTGAATTTTCTGCAGCTTTGTTCCATTTGTAGGCTATATGTCAAATCTTAAAATTAAAGAAATTGAACACGACATGAAAACAACTCAGTGATATATAGCATATAATCCTAATACGGTGTTTGCGGTTTTGGTCTTCTGTAGGCTACCTTTGGCCTAATGCATAAAAATGTACTGCTTAGAAGTCAAATGTTGCATGCGTGTAAACAAAAACGAAGTGAGTGCAGTTCTTTTTTTGTGTGTGCTTGTCGATTTGAACCAGGCCGTGCAGTTGGACGCATACCAGGTTCTATGGGGTGATGTGGGAATTCCCCACCTAAGTATCAGAGTAAATGCTTCTCCCCTGCTCACTAGTTTCCTTAAAAAGTGTCTCTGTGTAACCAGCGGAATGTGTGGGTGAGTGTTGAGTTTGTTTTGTTATCATGAAACATAAAGATACTGATATATAAACACCGTTATGTTGCTTCAAATGGTCCGGATTTCGTTTGCTGTCATGCGTGAGGGGTTTCGCTGAGGCTTTGCTCAGTTTTGTTGTGTTGTGTTAAAGGGTCGATCGATTCTGGACAGGAACATAGATTACTTATTGCTATTTAATGTGGTATTCTAAAAGAAAATCGTTTTTTTGGCATTGTTGTTGTTTCTTATTGTTTTGCACGAAGGCCTAAACTTGGGAAAGGATTCCCTCTAAATTGTCTGCTCAAGAATGTGGGATAGAATACTTGAATGAACTTATAAATGATACCTATATCTAATCATTATTTGGCACCATCGACATGATTAATGATGTAAATCCAGAAACATTACTGACATTACTCAGTGCATTACTACATATTATAATAAATGCATAATGCTATTCCATTTAGTAGTTAAAATGTGGATGAAAACGTATTAATGAGTAACATGAAAAATATGAATAAATATTAATAATGAAAATATGTAGTTGAATAGATGGAGGGTAAAGGCAGTAAGAGTTCATTATTTGGACAGAATGTATCTAGAATCCATATTATTTTATTTTATATTATTACATTCTATTCAACGACATCATAATGATGATTATGAATTAAGGAGATAAATGTGACGGTAAAAAAAGTCTTGTAGGCAATTTTTTGGAAAGTATGTTTTAAAGGACGCTTTCGGATCAATATTCTTCACCCGACGTCATATTCAGAGGCCATGTATTCTGTTTCTGGTGTATAGCAGTCATATAATAATGTTTGTATTACAGATATAATCCTGTTGGATTGGTACAGGGCAAAGTAAAACACTACTTATTATTTATGTTTTATTTACTTTTATTGTACCTATAAAAACATTTACTGTATTACAGTTTAGAAAATAAAAAGGAAACATGTAGGCCTATTTTATCGACCATCTTTAGGGCATCTTTTAAGATCTCG
Organism: Gadus chalcogrammus; assembly: GCF_026213295.1. NCBI lineage: Eukaryota > Metazoa > Chordata > Actinopteri > Gadiformes > Gadidae > Gadus > Gadus chalcogrammus. The sequence continues at coordinate 14,601,827 of NC_079421.1, read as the reverse complement.
GTGAAGTAGGAAGTGTTAGATTTGATATAACAAAGTAAGAATATTGAAAAAGCTTTATACCAAAAAACCATATAATTTGGAAACAAAAGTTGGACACGTTGGTCTGTTTAATTGACTGATTAAACTGTATTTTATGCATGTAGCATTATATCCCACAAGATGGCACTCTTTGCAGGAAAACTACTCCAGTTGTAGAATGACTCTAGTAAATGGACACTTAGGACTGTATGTTTTATATGATCGATTATTGAACAGTTTGTACAGTCAGTGATATAGTCAGTTGTATATAGATAAAAAACAAAACATAAAATGTGTACTGTTTACTATGAGTATTTTCATTTTATGTTCTGTATGACTTGTCTCAGTCGACGAGGGGAAAGGCTGACACATTTCTGGTCTAAAATGACAACTTCATTAAAACATAGACCAACCTAATAAAGTTACATTAGAAAACATATCTCCCTCCCCATGTTGATATACTTGGTGCGGTCGGACGCCACCAGGCTGAATTATGGCGGTATCCCGGTCTACCGCAGCGCCAATTTCCGGCCTCCTACTTCCTTTTAGATGTGTACCCAAGAGCGAGAATAATAGGAACACGACATGAATAAAAACCACAACGAAAAGGAGAACACATATGCAGTGTTTTTTTTTTTTTTTTAGAAAATATTGACAAAGGAACATCCTAGCATGTAACGAAGACGGATACCCATCTACCGGCAGTCCCGCCTCTTGTCACTAAACCATGAAACTAAAAGTACCACCTCTCTTTCGCCAATAACGCTCATTTGGAGCATCCCGATCCGTAGTGAGACGAGAACACCTGGGAACGAGGTTACGTGGTGTCGCCGCTGGTGACATCCTGTGCACCCATTGGCCCACTGGGGTACCGTTCAGTGCTGTCCATTGGCTCACCGAGCTGCCACTCAGTGCCGTCCATTGGCTAACCGAGCTGTCATTCAGTGCTGTTTACATTGAGCGTTTAGCGAGGTGGAATTTCCCAGGTTACAGCGCAGACCACTTCCGCAATAGATGTCTGGGTAGGAGAAGACAGGCCACTCCACTGAAAGGTAACTCACAAAAGACATCTCTTTGTTCTTTTGTTTGTCGTCTAACTTCGATGCCAAATCGAGGAGTTTGGATCCGAATAAGAGCAATCGCGGGATGATGAAGGAGCGACTCGCTGCAATTTCTCGAATGGCCATTTCATGTTAGCCAGCCGCTAGCCAGCTTCTAGCTATTTGCATGACAACAGCGAAACCTGATATTAGCCATTATTACACATTCACATCGCTAATATTAGCTGGCTTTATACGAGAAACAGATGGTAAACTTTTTTTTTCTTGAATGCATCTCACACGCCGTAGTTTTACCTCATATTTGCTGCTGTGCTCTCGTGTATATATTATAAGCGGTCATAGCAGATGTAGCCGACATAAACGTGAGCGTTGCCTTGTATTGAAAGCTCGGATGCTGCTATGAACGTAACTCGCTGAAAGGATGTGATGCTGTTGTTTTTCTTGTTATCAGTGTTGGTCATTGCTATCGGCGCATCTAATCTTGTCGATTGGTACATGTCCTCTTTTGTTGTTTTTGGACTGAATATTTTAGACTCTCCGTTCTATGAATTATGAACGAAGAGAGGAAAAGAGGTCGAAAAGACTCCAAGGGGGTAGAGTAACTCTTTACTTTGAGGGGTGCCTGAGTGCATGCAGTTTCTGCCATCCTACATGACGGGGACATCAGTGGTTGCATTCCTTTGTGGTTATAATTTTGGCACAGCTGTACTACTCACAGTGAAATCCTTGCGTATTGTTACCTTGACGAAAATGTTGTCACTGCACTTCAGTGGCTTCAATGTTTAGCATCATGCCATTAAAATGCCATAATTTTTTTGTACTATAAATATAATCGGGCGTGTGACCCCAATAAAGATGTATGTAATTAATGTAATTGTAATGTAAAGCGCCTCTCTGCTTGCATTGTTTACATTTTTTTGCTCCCTGCTAAATGCAAATGCATTGTTTCGCATGTCGTCTCTGTTTTGATTTTTTCTCTCCGCTCCTCCCACCAATCAGAGTCCATCCTCCAAGCATCTCATTCACCACCACACTAGTACCTTCTTCCACATTTTCCTCACCAGCTCTCTCTTCCCTTTTCAGTTCCGAGCACCATGCTTAGTAAGTGAAGCGGTGGCGATGGACGGGAAAGGACCCTACCGGATCTACGACCCTGGCGGGAGTGAGGCCAAGGCCAGAGAGGACTTCAGCTACCGCCAGCTCCTGGAGGAGAACGGCATACTGAGGGAGAGGATGAAGGGGCTGAAAAGCTTAGGTGGGTGCTTTTTCTTTTTGGGTGACTTTCTGGCCATCATGGCAATATATAGAGGGAGGGAGAAAGAGGGTGCCAGCGGCACTTAGTCACCTTTTGCGGCAGGTGTCCGGTTCCATGATGTTACATGACCGACGAGTGTAGTTATGGTTGTTGCGTGTTGATAATTGAGAACTAAACAACTGCACTGGTTTATGAAGTTATTTAGTTATTCTGTTTTGCACTTCATACGGGTATTATAAAATAAGAGATTTCGTCTAAACTATACATGTAGTTGTGAAGTGTGTTTGCGTGCCACAAAAGTAAAGCGGAATGCGGCGAAACCAGATTATTTTCATTGGTAGGCGACGTGCGGTCATGCTTGCATGTGAGTCTATCTCAGGTGGACGTGTCCCCAGGGAGTACGTGACCCTTTCATTCCATGAGTAACGGCATGCCTCGGTCCTCCCCGCCACAATGCCATGACACTCCTGCTGTGCGTTTTATCTTAGGATGCCAGTTTGATCCTGTCGGTCGCTTCGGTATGTAATCTTATTCCATCAGATGTCCCTGACGTATTCTTGTTGTTGTTTTTGTCAAGAATTTGTTTTGAAGATTTCTTAGAAAAATAAAGAAGTAGATTAGCATTTTCTTCCAGTCGAGCAGGAAGTTGTTAGTGGAAGCTCTGCATGTACGGCACGCCCTAACTGAATTATCTGTCTTGACGGATGGCTTTAATAACTGATTGATTGTAATCACAGGAATGCCTTTCAGCGTACCATCCGTTCCCACAAACACAATGTTAAAATGATATTCTGGGTCCCGAGATGGGAAAGAGTGGATAGAAACCCCTGATCTACCCCAATCAATGCCTTGAGGCATGCAGGGTCACTGAGCAGCCAGTGTGTTTTGCAGGCGACCTGCTGGAGGAGTCCCAGACGGAGGCCTCGCGACTGCGTCAGAGGGTGGAGGAACTGGTCCGGGACAACGAGGCCCTCAAGTCCTCCATCTTCACCACCAGCCTCTGCACGGGAGGAGAGAGAGACCGGGTTGGAGAGAGAGACCGGGTTGGAGAGAGAGACCGGGGTGGAGAGAGAGACCGGGTTGGAGAGAGAGACCGGGTTGGAGAGAGAGACCGGGGTGGGCCGAGCGAAGCCCAGCTCACGCCTCACAGGCTTTCAGGTAATGGTGAGCGTGTCGGGGAGGGGCCACGTATGCTCTCAGATGCCTGAGATACAAAATGCAAAAATGAGGGTAAAATGTGTAACGTGTTGTGGTTTTTTTCTTCCCTCTCAAGCCAAAGCCCACGCGCTCATCAGCCAGGAGCTGAAGGAAGACCCGGCGTGTTCCTCGGGCAAGGCCCTGCAGCCCGAGAAGCCTCTGGTAAGTCATTGGTTCAGAGGCAGCCCTGGACCAGGCGGCTGATGGCTGTATAACGGAGAGCGTGGAAGAGAAAAAGAATTCCCGGCTTTAGAATTTAGACTTCTAAATTCGTGTGCTTGTGTATGTGTGCCTCGCAGCCATCTGGTTCTTTCCGGTTTGGAAGGGTTCTTCTTTCATTTCAAAAAGGCTCACAGATCTCTTCTGTTTTACAGGAGGGCCTCACAGAAGATGAACTAGTACATTTAGAACAGAAGGCGTTGGAAGGTCACAGTGTGAGTACTCAATCATTGTCATTGTTTCCTTGCATGACTCTGCCAAACTTATACTACACCCTTTTAACAAAGGCGTGATAAATAAATATAAAGCACACCCAGTAATTCATGTAATCCTGTGCTGAACAATCAATTAACCATGACGTTTGTTGGTACACATTTACCACAGTTTAAGCCCAAGGGTTTCGTTATATACTGATTTCCTGATAAATTTAGCCTCTCCATGCTGTTGATGATGGGAACTCCTCCCTCTTTCGGTGACTCAACTGAAATGCAACTCAACACTGGTACTCCCGTTCTGAGTCAAGCTGAGGGGAAAGTACAGGATTATCACAGGCAAGAACTATGTCGACGCATCCACATAGTCTGTGAATCAGTCGCAGTGTGTTTATAGAGCTGCTTGATTGTGCTGTAAGGACGTCCTTCCATGGGACATGGGGTCTTGTGATCTGCCTCCCGACTGAATCAGCTCCCAATTTGAATCACTTCCCGACGGTTCAGAGTCGACTCATGGGCTTGGTTGCTTCGCCACGGGACTAACGTGAAGACGTTCCGATTTATCTTTCAATGACTTTCAACAGCGTCATTTAGCATTTACCAAATAGCGAGCGGATCGATTTTCAGCATTGCTGAAGCTCTGGATAAAGCGAGGCGTACGAGGGCGACGGTAAAGCGATGCCTCTCATAAACCCGTCCGCGGCGGTCCCAATGGAGTTGCCCGCGGCTCCACCACCAGCCGAGAGACGGCCCGAGGCTCACGCTCGGCCCTGTGTTGACCCACAGACGGCGGCGGCGGCGGCGGCGGCGGCCCTGGGGGTGGTGGCGGCGCATCAGCCCCAGGACAACATGGAGCTGGCCAGCCAGCTGCAGCGGCTGGAAAGCTCCTTCAGCGTGTTCGCCGAGGAGTCCAACCCCAACCAGCTGCTGGCCCACCTGGGCCGCATGGCCGTGGAGTTCCACCACCTGTCCTCCAAGGTGCAGAAGAACGAGCAGCGCACCTCACTCCTGCAGGTGGGTCTGCTCGTCGCAGTAGGGTCACAGATGGGGTTCGACAGGAAAGGACACCTTGAGGTGGGATCAAGAGCTGGGCGGTGTGGGGGAAAAACCCCTATTGCAGTTATTTAATTATGGCATTGTTTTATTGATCTATTGCAGTTATTTAATTATGGCATTGTTTTATTGATCTATTGCAGTTATTTAATAATGGCATTGTTTTATTGATCTATTGCAGTTATTTAATTATGGCATTATGTTTTATTGATCTATTGCAGTTATTTAATTATGGCATTATATTTTATTGACATAATTATTTGTTGTTATTATTTTTATTATTATATAGCATTTATCTTGTGCCTTAATCGCCCTTTCATTTATAAATAGTAAATTGACAGAAATATTTTTATTCCTTCAATTAAGTGTAGAGAACATAGTTTATGCTATACTGACTTTGGAATTGCCTATAAAGTAAAAATATATTTTAATTGATAGTTAGTCTGAATGTCGCAATGTGTAACTATTCAACCTGCTTGTAACTTAAAATAACCCTGATATATCGGTGGTCAATGCTGATCAGTAGGGATTTGAATAATGTTATCTGAAAAATCCAACCTTTAACCCTCCTAACTGGGCCAAGTTGGCTCAATCTAAGTGTTAGAAGCGTCATCAAGAAAGTGACCTTCTTTTGAAAAAAAAAAACAGCAGCTGATACATTTGAACATTCAAACTTTTGTATGACCTGTATCATCAAATGGAAATCCACTACACACTTCGGTTTCACTATGAGCTTTCTATGTTGGGGTTGGCTGTTCTTTTTGGTTTCCATCTCTCGTCCAATAAAAGTAATACATACTTTTTGTTTCAGACACTGTGTGAGCAGCTCAGACAGGAGAACAATGAGCTTCGAAAGAAAATGGAAGAAGATCATCAGTTCAGGAATCGAGACTTGGAACAACTGAGGTGATTTTGTTTTCTTTCAAACATAACCCTAGTGTAAACGGTCAGCTCGGCCCATACTGTCTTGAGATACATAATTCATCTTAACGTTTGGACTTTGTTTAGCTCACGTTGTAAAGAGCCTCACTTTCACTTTGAACAGAATGACGTGCCACTGTATGCGTGGGGTCTTGGGGTGTTCCCAAGGTTTGCACAAAGCCTCTGTTTTACACATTTCTCTTTCTCTTTCTGTGTGTGTGTCACAGGCTTGAGAACCAGAAGCTGAAGGAGCTGGTGACCGGCGGGGCGGACCCAGCGGTTCAGACAGACAGTGAGCCAGAAGACGCCAAGGAGGAGCCAGTGAAGGAGGAATCCCCCTGCGTCAGATCCAAGATGGAAATGACCACTCCATCCAAGGTCGGCAAAAGCCCCCCCCCCACACACACACTCACACAAAATGAGTTGCGCTGATGTGGACGCCCTATTATTTCGTGCACCGTCTATTTTAGTTAACATCAAGCCTATAGTGCGTTTAGTTACTCTTATTTATTTAGTTTATTTTCTCTCTGAATCCTTATTCAATGTCTCACATGCCCGTCTATGGAAGGAAACCAGACCGCCTGTAGGACCCCCACTTCACCACTGGGGAGGGCCTCCTCTTTTATTCACGTGGATTCATTACCAGCGATGGGATAACCGCCCATTGCCCAGTCACCCACCAGTGCCCCCCCCCCCCCCCCCGCACGGCCCCCAGACCAGGGTTCAAAGAAGTAGGCCAATAAATGGGGATCGGAATTATAGTTTCCCATATCGGATCGTGATTTAATGCTGCCACTCGGAATCGCTCCGTGCGTGTTCTATGTGAATGGTGTCTTTAAGAACCTCTTACTATTCACGCCACTCGCATTGAGTTCACATGCAGGTCATTCAGTTTTCTATCACGCTCAAGGAGGCCTACAAGTAGATCGTGCACCTTGCGGCTGGGATTCGACCACCTTGTCCACTGCTACTACTAGTACTTCTCTTCTGACACCCCATAGCACCTGGTTATGTGTTCCTATTAGAGTCTTATTATTAACATTTATTATATTTCTGAACTCCTCCAGAGTGCGAAAGCCGCGGAGAAAACCCCCGTGAAGTCATGTGACCCGGAGGTGTACGAAAAGAAGATCAAGCTTTTGGAGAAACAGAGAAAGGATGTAAGTCTCACTCGCCCTCGCTCTCACTCTCGCCCTCACTCTCGCTCTCCACGCATCCCTGTGGCTATGATCAGGGAAAGTCCGACCTGGACATGTGGTCCCCACATGTGGGTTTTATTGTTCCAGTCGGTTTCACTCTGGCTGCGTTTCTCTCTTGTGTTTCCCAGGTGCTGGAGGTGAACAAGCAGTGGGACGTCCAGTGGAACAACATGAAGACCCAGTTTGAGCAGAAGGTAGGCCGTTTGGTGCGGGGGTTTGGTTTTACGGACGCGCTGGAAGTGATTTCTCATCATGTGTTAATCATATCAGTTTGTGTAGCGTTTCACTGATGAGTTCAATATTTGTATAATGTAGGTGCAAAATTAGTATATAAAGTATGATTTTAGCCCCTAGCTATTTCATAATAGTCTGCCAATCTGAATCCGGGACGGAAATATACGTTAAACACAGAATAAAAACAACGCATGGAAAGAATTACAAATGTTGGGGAAAATAACAATGTTACACTAAACCAGAGGCCACTAACCAAGTCGTCTCTGTAGAGCCCCCTTCCCCAGGCTGTGATACGAAGGTCAAGGCAACAAACCGGCCTCTCTTTCTGTTTCTGTTCGCCTCACGCCTCGTCCTTCCCCTCCCAGATCACAGACCTCCGGCAGCGGCTGGCTGACTCCCAGAAGGCGGTGGTGGAGCTGGAGGCGGAGCGGGAACAGCGGCAGCGGGACTACGACAAGAAGCTCCTGCTGGCCAAGTCCAAGATCGAGAACGTCCAGGTGGGAAGAACACCACACACAAGCTGATCACAGCAAAAAGTACAGAGCTAGACTGACTGCTTTAGTGAGAGGGACGGAACCCAGACAATACAGAGAGCTGTAATGACTGTTATGTAGTTAGAGGGCTGGAAACCAGACAATACAGAGAGCTTTAATGACTGCTTTAGTAGTTAGTGGGATGGAACCCAGACAATACAGAGAGCTGTACTGACTGTTTTAGTAATTAGAGGGATGGAACCCAGACAATACAGACAGCTTTACTCACTGTTTTAGTAGCGAGGGGGATGGAACCAAGATAACACAGAGCTTTACTCACTGTTTTAGTAGCAAGGGGGATGGAACCAAGATAACACAGAGAGCTTTACTCACTGTTTTAGTAGCAAGGGGGATGGAACCAAGATAACACAGAGAGCTTTACTCACTGTTTTAGTAGCAAGGGGGATGGAACCCAGATAACACAGAGAGCTTTACTCACTGTTTTAGTAGCGAGGGGGATGGAACCAAGATAACACAGAGAGCTTTACTCACTGCTTTAGTAGCAAGGGGGATGGAACCCAGACAATACACAGAGCTGTACTGAATGTCACAGTCAAGGAATGGAACCCAAATAAGCAAAAGAAACGAGACTTTTTGCAGGCAGTATTCAAGGTCCTTGGGTGTAGAACTCGCAGGGTCGTCGAGCTACGAGTGCAGATCCCACGCACAGCAGCCGTGTCCCACTGGTCGAGTATAGCCCGGCAGCCCCCCCTTGTAGACGAGCCCGGGGGGGCCGGCGGTGGGGTTCTGGGGTCTGATCTGTGTGCCCGTCCGGTGTCCAGGGCGAGAAGGAGTGTCTGAACTCGGAGACGACGGAGCTGAAGCAGAAGGTGCGCTACCTTCAGGACCAGCTGCTGCCGCTCAGCAAGCAGAGGGAGTACCAGGAGAAGGAGATCCAGCGGCTCAACAGGGTGTGTGTGTGTGTGTGTGTGTGTGTGTGTGTGTGTGTGTGTGTGTGTGTGTGTGTGTGTGTGTGTTTCACTCTGTGTGTCTGTATGGCAATCTGTGTGTGTGTGTGTGTGTGGCACTGTGTGTGTGTTAGAGGAAGTTTGCACGTGTGTGTTTTGTCGTATCCATCCCTCGATGCCTTCTCTCACCACCAGGCGTTGGAGGAGGCCCTGAACCTGCATCCCCCCGCCGCCTCCCAGCCCCCACCGGGCCAGGGTAACCACGGCGACGCCGCCAGCAACCTGAAGAAGCAGGAACTGCTGACTCAGGTGGCGGTGCTCAAGGAGCAGGTCAGAGGAGGAGTCACGCCATTCAGATGCCTTCGCCCCGTGCGCACGCCGTGCCCTTGTTCAACCCGGGGGTCTTTTCTCTGCACTCCAGGTGAAGATCTTTGAAGAGGACTTCAGGAAAGAGAGGAGCGACCGGGAGCGCATGAACGAGGAGAAGGAGGATTTGAGGAGACAAGTGGAGCGGCTTCAGGGTCAAATGACGAATTTAACCAATCAGGTAAGCCCGGATTAAGTTGGAGCGTGCGAACACTTTGAAACGGTGGGTGCAAACGAGCGTTTTTGGACACGGACGCAAGCCTGCGCAGCAGTATGTCGCAGCATATCAGCCACAGATGGTTGTTTAAACGCGTTTATAAATGCAAACAATGAAACTCTGAGAATTTCATTGTTGTCCTACGAATCTTCATACCTTGTTGTTCTGCAACCGGCGGTGATCAGTCCTTTATCTGCAGATTAAATGGGTGATAAAAAGATGTTGTTTTCATTTTTAACAAAGAACGTATCATAAAAGTGTGTGTGTGTGTGTGTGTGTGTGTGTGTGTGTGTGTGTGTGTGTGTGTGTGTGTGTGTGTGTGTGTGTGTGTGTGTGTGTGTGTGTGTGTGTGTGTGTGTGTGTGTGTGTGTGTGTGTGTGTGTGTGTGTGTCAGCTCCACCAGGCACAGAATGAGTGCCAGAGAGAACGGACGGAAAGGTGTAAGCTGGAGAGACTGCAGATGCAGCACCACAAACAGGTACGCCCTCCCTCGTAGCCTGCACTGCTAATCACTACCTTTAGCTGGGGGATTGTACCACTGCTCTTTGCGGTTCATTGTTAGATGTACCCAAAACTAACTATGGATTCCTTTTTTATGGCAAACTTTGCCATGGCCCTCTGGTAAGCACCATGGCCCTCTAGTGGCCCAAGAGAGCATATTTGCGCTCTGCAGAAGTCTGGCCACTGTGTGGTGCTGTTGCACTCTGTGTGAACATTGTGTTTTCATTAGTGTGTTTACACAAGGGTTTGCATTGGTCCACGGCTGGTTGAGTGGGAGGCGGTTTGAACAGTCTAAAGTCCGGAGGGAGGTCGGCTGGGTGGGGGGGGGTGCAAGCCCAAGAGAGTAGTGTCCCCATGCAGTTGATGTTTACTCGTGACCCACCACCCCCCCCCCCCCACTGGTAGAAGCGACCAGAAGGCAGTGTGTGCAAAAACATGTACGAACGTCGTGCCCACGTCGAGGGGGGGGGAGGGGGGGGGGTGTCTCGTGGGCAGCCGGGTGAGCTACTGTGGTCCCTCTGTGCAGGTGGGCGCTGGGCAGGGCCTGGAGGGCTGGCCTGTACACTTCCCCCCCCGGATGCCCAACGCAGCGGGCGCTACGGCCGCCGCTGCTGCCGCCGCCGCCGCCGCAGCCAACGCGGCAGCACCGCCCCCCGGACGCGACCCGGTAAGGGCTTGATCTCCGGAAGAGACCGAAACCGAGCCCCTCCACCCCCCCCCCCATGCCAAATTAGAGTATCATAATCAGATGACATCATTTAGAGTCATCATCTTCATCGGAAGTGTCTTCATTCTCGCCCCACTGCCTAGGAGCTTTTGAGGGCCAGATGTAGCTCCCCCCTGCCCGTGGATTGGGGTTCTGATAGGGTGAGGGTCAGGTGTAGCGCAGGAAGCTGCAGGTCTGGTGGGGTTTAGTCCCAGGTGCTTCAAGGGTAGATGATGACTGAGTCGCTCACTCCATCTGTTTATTTTTCTCCATGACTTTATTTTTATCTCCTTCAATTTTTCTTTCTTTCTTTCTTTCTTTCTTTCTTTCTTTCTTTCTTTCTTTCTTTCTTTCTTTCTTTCTTTCTTTCTTTCTTTCTTTCTTTCTTTCTTTCTTTCCCTCCGCAGGGTTTTCCTTGGCAGTCGTCCTTCCCACAGCCCAGAGGGTCCAGAGTCACCGGGGAGGGTTCGAGACCCCCGCCAGAGACCACAGGTACGGTCAAAGGCCATCCTCTTCCCTCCCCCTCCCTGTCTTGGAGCTCTTATCTTCAAGATGAAGTTGCTCAGGTTGCCTGGTTTACCTGGTTCATGAGTCACGTTTTGGTGAGGCACCTTGTGTTCCATTTATCGGCCCACAGTGTGCTTGAAGGACCATAGTGGTCCTGGTGACCAAACAATAGGAACCGGATCCCCTGGCTTTACTCAAACTTGTTGACGCATTTCATGAATAATTCCTTATACTTATTTGGCCAAAGAGTATTTAGCGTGGGCGTCACTGTTTGGAATGTAAACGATTGCGAAACTGCTTTTGAGTGTAGTACTGCAATACAAACATACGTGTAACTGTTGACCAACGTGCGTCGATCAGAGTTCGTCTACTTGGAATAACTGAATCGTTAGTAATTTACCAAATGTTTGATCACAAAAAGCAAAGTGCTTTATTGTGTTTATTTGTGGCAGGAACTCTAAATGCTCTTAGGCAGAGGCGGTATGGACTAATTGTTCCTAGCTACATGCCATCTAGGTGGCTTTACTAGCTCCTCCAAAACAAGGACAGGATCAATTATTGACAGAGCAGGTGTCGCATGCTGCCATGTACGAAATATCCTGACTGTGTATTTGTGTGTGTGTTTATGCGTCGTATGATCGCTTGTTTAACCTGTGGGCACTGGTCAGCCTCACCCAGAGTCAAACAGATCTGTCTCGGGCCTGGTGACTCTGCTTAAACAAGCCATCAACCACACACTAGACATGGTACAACAAATTTTTTTTACAAATGTATAAGTGAATCCAGGAGAGACGGTTACGATGGTTTGGTCAGCGTAACCGGTATTGTCTTGTTTTGAGGCTAAACACCACATAGTGCCGCTCGGCTAGGGATCGTTGAGCTTACAATGGTTGTCTGTCTTGTTTCTTTAGATCAGTCAACGGCGGCAGGATTCGGAAAAAGGGAAAGACAGAACCTTGACCCTGGAAAGCACTAGAAGCATCACTGATCCAACCAAATGAAGCTTGGGTAGTAGCATGATTCAGTTTGTTTTGATTTGACAAGGTGTAATTTGAACTATAATTTTCCTACTGAACTGTAGATATCGGAATGTTGTTTATACTTGCGTTTTATAAGCCTATTTGTGAAACACTGTTTTCGCTATTCTGAATATATATACATGATATATTGTTTAGATTTTTTTAAACTTATTATTTTTGAGACTCAATCTGCTTCATATGATTCTATGCAGGAACCGAAGTCATTTGTTAAATAGGTTGGAAACTATCAACATACTTTTTTTTTTTCTGACAATATACCTACGTGATTGTCTCTGCAGAAATGTAACAACTTCACATACCTAGTTTGTTACTCGTTGAGTTAAACGGAAGCCATTCCCGATTTAAGAACAAGACCACATATATTCATTCCAACAAAGAATGATTATGTAGGTACATTGAATCATAGACATTGTAATGTGAATGTTATTTCATTTATGATGATTTCTTCAGTACCATTGATGTTCTAGACCTGTCCCATATGTGTAACTGTTCAAAAGTGATTGTTGAAATACTAAAATTTTGGGAAATTAATTTTGATGGTATCATGGCAAAAAATACATGATTGTGATTATTGATAATTTATTTATAATCTAATGTTTTGATAGTTGCATTGACTCAGTGTAAATCATTGTCTTTAGTAATGCTGTTCTTTCTATGTTGTTACTGTAATCCCAATATATTGTAGCTATTGGCATTGTATGTTTGTATCAGACACACAATACTCGACAAAACAGCACATACACATACAAACGCGTTTTTTCACTCTAATGGACCTAATCTCATAAAAACCAACACTTTAATTTACCGCACCCGATTTAATGATTTGGTCACTTGTTCTTACCTTTCCTTTATCCTTCAGCATCCTATACCGTTGTCCATAACAAATTCCCATTCTTTGTAGAGATTAGCCAATTGAACCCCTTCCCCACTTCTCTCCCCCAACTCTGAACAATTGATCTGCTTCCTCTCATTCCTTCAAACAAACAAGGTCACTTGCGGTGAGTCAAATAACGATTTAAGATCAGGATGATGACCCTCCCCCCCCCCCCCCCCCCCCTCATCATATGGTTGTCTTGTCGCAGTGACGAGGAAGATTTTCAGTTGTCTTTTAGAACACACGACCTTGTGTTGCAGCAGTATCAACGTGCGTTTGTGTGTGCAACACTCGGTTCAGTACTGAAAACAAGCCCAGCTTCAGACACACAGCCATTTGAAATGGTTTACTCGCTATGTTAACTCCTTTCACTTTTTGTTTTGGTTTGATTCACAATTTAGCTCAGTATTCATACAGTTTCCCCTAGTATGTATTGCAGAAGACGGGATGGCGGGCTTCAAATTGTCTGTAGATTATTTGGGACAACTTTTTTTAATCCAACAATTTATTGGGAACAAATCCTCACTGGTGGGAGCTGAATTGAGACATTAGCTGAATTGCACTTTGAAAGGTACGCTGTAATTATTGGCAGTTGTATTTTCTTGGTTTGTAGCCTAGTTATGTTTTTCTTGTTCCTTTTTGCTGTAGGCAAAAGCACATCTTATGTGAGACTTTTTGTATTTGACCAGCTTAATAAATATTCTAAATGTCTTTCCTCTGTCAACTCTGAACGTCCTATTTGATATGCTAAATCCAGGGGTTGCAATCACACACACACACACAGTCAGTAGGTCTGCATAACTTCGCATATTTCTTGAGGCACGAATTTGAGTCAGCAACTGTGTTTCCCCCCAAGCTTTATTGAAGGTACCCAGCGAACCCAGGTCCTCTGCAGGCGGTTGTGCAGCAGGTTCTGCCGCTGTACGAGAGGACATGACGCTGGGATCGCGGAGCAGCCCCGATGCACTCCAGGGCTGGCTCTGGACCCACAGACTCAGAAGAGGCTCCACAGAGATCCTGCTTTCAAGCCCCATCTTCATGTTATCATGCCCAACTCTACGCTTCACAGAACCTGTCGCAGACCGCCAGGGGACCGTCACCTGTGCCTCATCTCCGTGAAAGCAAGCGAGGCGCCAGTTGAAGGGTATAAACGTTTGCTTAAGATTCTAAAAGGGGGTTGATCAGATCCCTTTGGGCTGGTAAACGCCGGAGGTAGTCTGTGATGAATCTTCTGACGACGGAGACTTCGACCTTGGAAAACCACCTCCTGACTGGCTTCCCATCCGGCCCCACCAGGAACTTCTCGAAGTTCCACTTGATGTCGCTCAGCTTGAGCGGCTCCCAGAACAGCCTCTCGGACGCCGGTCCCAGGTCGTCGCCGACCGGCGGGCAGGAGCTCTGCAAAGCAAAACGTAAACGCATTACATTGACACTCTGCATCTGACACCCAACTACTCTGCTATACATACCAATGTTGATATGTCCTATATCACATGTAATATTCCATGAGGCGGGAGGGGACTCGCCTTGAGGAAGGTGTACACCGGTTGTTCCTGATCTCCATTGACATCACCGAGCTCAAACAGCGGGAACGTGGGGACAAATCCCTTTCCTGGTCTTACGTGTCTGAAACGCAGGAAACGATCATCTCGTCAGGGGTAAAGGACCACCGGGGAGACGATTAGGGCTTGGGGCCCCCACTGCCTCATGGGGCCAAACCACTCCTTAAGTAGTACTTAGGTTTTGCTACATTCTCTTATGGCAGCCTATGGATTGTAGAACCACTAGCCTGGCCGCTTCACTCCATTGAGGAATGCATGGAGAGGTGGAGGGACTTAAGGGATAATTGAAAATGTTGCAGATTGACAGATGATTGAGAGATATCTACATTCATAGATCTAACGTTACATCCCTTCATTGGAGCCAGGCGTCAAGGGTATGCTGCAACTTTAAACGCCCTGGTTCAGTTTCATTGGTTGCATTCCTTGTGTGTATTCGGCTAGCCATGCAGAGAGAAGAGGATTACTTACTTTATACCTGGTAGGATCTCATCATTGTTCCCTGGTTCTTGTTTTCCAAAAATATTACAGGGAAACCCGAGAACGGTGAATCCATAGGACTTCAGCTCCTCGTGTAGTGCATTCAACTCTGATGGTATCAAACAGAAGAAAGTACAGATGATGTAGCCTCGGAGCTGGAGGAAAGGGGTGATTGTTTATGGTGGACTTAATGAAGAAAGTGTTATTCAATGCTCACCCACATACTGGTTGGTAAGGGATCAGTATGTAGCTGTGTTGACAAAGAGGACTGTCTGCCCAACGTACTCGCTGAAGGAGACGGTTCGACTCTCATTCAGGGTTTTTGCCTGGTACCCATAAATGGTACCGTTTACATCTGTTTCACACGGCTGAGGGAGGGAAACACGCCTGCTGGTTACAAATAATTGTCTTCATCTTATCAGGTCAATGACAACAAAGTCGTGTGTTATCTGGTTTGGTTGAATCACCAAACATCTTATTTCAACAGGTCAAAAACATCTATCCCGATCTAATTTCATTCAGTGTTTGGTTTTCCTACATTGTATTATGTAAGGCAAAATGTATTGATAACAAACAGAAGTAACAAAGTAAATTGGCTTGACATGTAGGACACTAAAGTTAGTACATTTAGAATTTGTGCTTAGTCTTTACGGTTAGAAACACCAAATTGTGTCTGCATCTAGAGAAGTGATGCTCTTGGTCCAGTGTTTTACAACCTTTGTCTTTAGGTATTACACCTGATTGTCAACAAGACCTTTCGCCGACCACCTCGTATGCAAAGAAAAAAAGGATAACTATAACACAGTGTGGCCGAGCAGAGTGCCAGCCCCTTTTACAAGACCGTGGCCTGAACAGTGAAAAGAGAACCCTCAGTAACGCTGTTGAGTTTATCTAGCCTACACAAATAATGACGAAACATCAAAAGAAAACATTACAATGTTAAAGATATGAAGGAATCCACATAGCGACACTATTTTAGAAAAAAAATGGTAGGCTATTTACTGAACATTTCACTACCTACCTAACTTTTTTATATCTTTATTTTCAATGATCTATTATTTTATATTGTTGTCAATGTCTATTTCAAGAATAAAAAACACTGTTCTAGTCGATGTCCTGAGGCAAGGTCCTAAAAACGTTTCTGCTTTGACATTAACTTAACAATTAATATGAATGACCAACAACGCATTATTTGACGTTAGCACTTAACAAGGTAGGCTACTATAATTAATTGATTGTCCTATGCTAAATAGGCCTATGTGTTTTGATTTTACCTTCAGGGTGAAAAGATAGGTCAGAACTACCCCATACTCTTTGATACACGGATATTCTTAAATCCATTATAGGTCATGCTTGACCGCAGTATATGTAGCCTAGTCTAAACCAATTTTTATGATCTGAAAAAAAGTGATCCATGACCAATAACAATATAAAGATATTTTTACGCGGGAGTGTGTTCCCGCGGATGTAGGCCACCTACCTGGGTCCATGGAAACACTGTGCCCATGCTGGGTCGGAGAACACCCAGCAGAACCAAAGGTAAAATCCGTATCCACTCCATCCCCGGCGTCTCGAACGTCTGAACCCTCTGTAGGCTTACCTAAATTACCGACTCGGTCGCTGCCTGCGGCCAAGTCTGATTTTTGTAATTTCGCAGGTTGGGGTTAAATTTATACCTACATGCTGCACTGAACAAACTGACGCGCACCCGTCTGAACCAATAGGGATTTAGTGATCGTGGGCTCATCTTGGAGTTTCCCTTGACTCTTGGCCCTTTGACCTCCCTTCCCCCTGTCATCGCATCATCACACAAGCTATATGTGTGCATTTCAGTAGAATATATAGACATAGATAGACAACGGCCCGGGGTGCAAAACCAATCAGCAGACAAACAATCCTAAAGTAAACAGACACACACAGTAAACAGGGTTTCTGAATGTTTCCACAAGTTTAATTATAGACTTTTTAAGAACATTTTGAATGGAAATTTAAGAACCATGAAGGATATGAAGGAAAATTGAAGACATAGAATTAGTTGCAAAGTAATTAAATGTATTCACATTCAACAGTAAATGACTAAAGGAGCTGTGTGTATGTAAGAGTTGCAATAGTATAATATGTGATGCTTCGTTCAACCAAAACGTATGGATCCCACTAAAGACATTGTAGACGACCTAACATGACATAACAACAATTTATGCAGTTAGTGATTAATCTAACTCTTATAGTCGGCCACTGTATACAGGTTCTAGACTGTGAGAGAAAGTCTAAGACGTTTGGAAAACAGGTAACCAGATGTCCTAAACCAGCCAGCCAAAAGGTTGCCCACAATAGTAATGTGGGTTATTATTGTTATTGCTTATTGTTCTTACTCGACCCAGGTGTAAGATCTGTTTTCTTTGATTATACGTGGCTATTTTACTCAAGACTGAAGTAAACTACCTCACGCCAGTGATGGTTGGCAGACAATTTCATCTCCTAAGCATATGTGGTTTGTTGTCTGTTTTATATATATGTGTATGATTAAAAAGTTGACGAGTGTATTACAATCACAGAGTTCCTCACTGCTTTATATCTGATATAACTTTAGACGAACATGCATTCCCATAAGCACACACACACACACACACACACACACACGCACACGCACACTTAGGAGAATGTGAACTATAGCCACAATAATTAATACGTTTTATTTAATTCACACTTTAAATGCTTCACTGCCATTTACAATTTCCTCATATTACGTTACGGAGCGGGGGTGGGTCATGACTCCACTCCCAACACTTCCACCGGAGGTCAGAATTGTAAGGCTCACTTCCACTGGTGGCCGCCAGAGGTCAGCATTGTAATGGTTACTTCCACTGGTGTCCACCAGAGGTCAGCATTTTGCGGGTAAAGATTTCAGAAAGTGCTACTACGACAGCGATAACGTCAAGACTATAGAGGGGATACGTGCTAGCGGTTCGTAGCTAGGCTTCTGACAGGCAGTCCAGTTGCAATTGTATACAGATGGCGTCTCTCCTGCAGCCCGATAGAGTGATCTATCTGGTCCGCGGGGAGAAGAAGACCAGGTCTCCGCTGTCCCAGCTGTATTTCTGTCGCTATTGCAGCGAGCTCCGGTCCCTGGAATGCGTGTCTCATGAGGTTTGTTTCCACGTCTTCTGTCAGTGGTCATTAGTGAGCTAGCGCTAGCATCGGTAGCTAGGCTAGCTATAGTGTTGTGGACCGCTGTTAGCCTGATCCCCTTGATTTGACAGGCTGTTATGGGTCTAATTTCTGAGTACCTTTTCACCAGAGACCCATTTCCTTCCTTTTATTCAGTCGACACTTACTATACGTTTCCTTCATGATCAGTTAATGTTTAAAACGATATGCTGTGCTCCTCCCACCTAGCTAGATGTCTAGTATGAATAGGCCACATATATCCGCCGGTGCGTTGCTGTGTAGAAGCTGTTAGAATAGGCAATGTTAGGGAAGTTGTTTATTATTTCTGTGTTTTTATATATCGTACTAGGCTATGGCCTAAAAAGGCAGGTGACTTGTGTTATAGCTGCTTTATGCTTCAATCGGTTTGGATTGGGTTCATACTCACTGTACAGACACCACACCCATACAAGAGCGACCCAAACACGACCTCTCTGGATTTGTCAGCTTTGGAATAACATAGTCACTGGAATTAAAACATCACAACCATTATAAATATTTATCTAAAAAGATTGGTCATAATATTCATTCTGTTCATATAGTTATCATTTAGCCTTTGAGCCCATTGTTTGCTGTTTAATTGAGTCCTACTAATGGATGTTGTTCAGGTGGACTCTCATTACTGCCCGAGCTGCTTGGAGAACATGCCTTCAGCCGAGGCTAAACTGAAGAAGAACAGGTGAGCAACATGTGCATTTATACATCAGCGATTCCTTAAAGAACAAACCATAAGTGTCTTCACATATTTTGATGCGTAAACATTGGAGGGAAAAACGACATATGAAACTCCTCCTGTATTCCCTCGTCGCTGCAGATGCGCCAACTGTTTCGACTGCCCGTGTTGCATGCACACCCTGTCCACCCGGGCCACCAACATCCCAGCCCCCATGCCTGATGACCCCACCAAAACCACCATGAAGAAGGCCTACTACCTCGCGTGTGGGTTTTGCCGCTGGACTTCCAGAGACGTGGGCATGGCGGACAAATCAGTTGGTGAGTCACACACTGGAATGACGCGCTGTACTTTACTGCTTCATATAGTTATTTCGCTTTATACAGTGCCACC
Source organism: Gadus chalcogrammus (assembly GCF_026213295.1). NCBI lineage: Eukaryota > Metazoa > Chordata > Actinopteri > Gadiformes > Gadidae > Gadus > Gadus chalcogrammus. Next base: position 14,582,494 of record NC_079421.1, on the reverse strand, counting down.
TACAGTGACAAGTAGATACAGATCACTGAGGAGAAGGTACGGGTGTGTGCAAGGAAGGACATGGGGAAGAACCCAGAACCTTTCACCAACCATTACACTTTCTTGGGATTCCGGCCCATACTTGAGACTTAACTTCTATCACGATGTCCATAATAAATAGGACAGATGTGCCAGAGCAATTTTTACAGTGCGGTCGAACACTTCAAATATATTTGGCAAATCCTGGTTTGAGAACTCATTTAAGCCTTGCTAGCTGTTGTGACAGTGTACCGGAATTGTGTTTTGTTCGTTACAGCCAGTGGTGGATGGCAAGAACCAGAAAACCCTCACACTCAGCGGGTGAGTGGAACTCTGTCTTTCCACATGAGTCTTGATCACAAGATCTCTGGTCCACATGCAAATAGACACACAATTACCCCATTATTCGCATACTTCCTTATCGTTGAAATTAAGACGCATGTGATTGATTATTAAACTGTTAATCCCTGTTCGCTCAATTTGCAGATCAACAAACTGATAGAGTACTACCAGCAGTTGGCCCAACGAGAGAGACAGGAGCGAGACCGGAAGAAGATGGCCAGGAGGAGACAGTGCATGCCGATGGCGTTCTCGGTACACTACAGCAGGCTTTCAGCTCACTGGGCCGTATGATCTGAAGTAGCACAGCCATTTACTCTTTGAAAACTGCGCCCTTCTTTCTGATTGGGTGGTCCCAGGGGTGGATTATATTAAGTTATAAGAAATGAGCTCAGACTAAATTTGTTGTGAAATTAATACGCATGCATTGTGTTTTCTAAAATGTTGACATTGTACTGACAAAGAGACTTTAATATGTCCTTTTCTATATATATTCTATCTATCCCCAGGGACAAACCGATTATTATCCAACGTCATTTCAAAGACATTAGTTGAATCAAGGAGAAATATATCTTTTTAATGAATATATTTCTAATGTAAAATATTTATAGAAGTTGGTTAGGTTTTTTTTTTTAAGTGAAGGAAAATGGGAGTGGAGTCCTTCAAGCGGCCAAGGACAATTCTAATTTATTTCAAAGTCACGTTGAACTTTATAAATGTGTCTGCCATGCAATCAGCTATTAAATATTTCATCATCAATGATCAGGGAACTTGACCTCAATTATCCATGTTATTTAGGTCAATGTCTAAGATCTTTTTTTATCGAGAGTAGTTTCATGATGTTTTAAAGGTTGGGGGTAGATATAAAATAATATATTACATTTTATCTGAGGTTCGGCTGCTTTCAAAGATGGATTTTGTTTGCCTTTGCATGTCCCCAGTTGCCACTCATGCTTAACTGCTTTGCTTCCTCCTGTCTTTTTTAACCTGTTTTTCCCTTTTAACCCTTTTGCTTGTGTGCATTGATTCTTATTTTTTATTTCTTTACCCTCCCAGCAACACACTATTCATGTGGTGGTGAGTTGTATTTTTCACAACTTTGGGTTGTCTGTATTGTGTACAGTAGCACTGTCTTCTTCTCTTCCCTCTCTCTCTTAATTCTAACTTCCCAGATCACATGAATGTCTCCCTCTAGCTAAATGTTGTTGATCCACAAAATAGGGGCCTTTTGAATTGGTAAACGAGTAGCAAACACATTGTAACCAAGTGTAGTTGCACCACGAGTTAAAAACATATAGGTCAACACTAATTTGACCATAAGTCTTACCAAACCACTTCCACCCCTCTATCCTGACCCTTTTAGAAGCCCTATTTGTTCCCATTACCAAGGTGGAATTTCTGTTTGCATCTTTTGCAAATGTAGTTTTAATGGCCTTTCTTTATGGAGACATTTGTCTTTTAATATTCTGTTGTATGTTGACATCCTGAGTACTAATATGGTACATCCCGCACCGTAGTGCATTGAGCCTGACGTGCCATGCTCTCTCCTGTAGGAGAAGTACGGCCTGGGCACCAGGCTGCAGAGGCAGCGGGCCGGAGCTCCCCTATCCAGCCTGGCCGGCCTAACGTGAGTCTCCCATCATAACCTATTGCTGCATTGAATTAGAATCTATGAAAACGAAAAAAAATATTCATACGTTTTTGGATTTTTAAACAACTTCCCATTTTCAATATCGGCACTAGTGCCACATACCTGACTTTCTGTGTACCTGTTTGCCTGGTCATCGGTTGGGCCTCGTGTTGGCCTAAAGTGAAATCCCTTTGTTCCACTAGCCTCAAAGAAGGCGAGGACCAGAAGGAGATCAACATAGAACCAGCCCAGGCCCTGGATGAGGTCGAGCCCTTGCCTGAGGACTGCTACACACGACCCATTAACCTACCAGAGGGTAGGTGCCCCCTCCCCAAAGGAGCACCGTTGGCAGGGTTGTTGTACCACTAGGTCGGCCCGGCATCGATGTGTCTATAATATGTCTGCCACTCTGTGGTCAACTTTCCTCATTTTGGTGGCGTTCCCTCCAGTGACGACCCTGCGGCAGCGCCTGCTGCAGCCGGACTTCCAGCCGTCGGGAGCGTCCCAACTCCACCCCAAACATAAGCATCTCCTGATGAAGAGGTCGCTGCGCTGCAGGGTACGTCTCGGTCTGTTTGTGTTTTGAATGGTGTTGTTCACGTGTGTCCTCTGCGCTAGAGACTCGCGCTGACATTCGCCTTTCCTTCCCTAGAAATGCGAGCATAATTTGAGCAAACCGGAATTCAACCCGACTTCGATTAAGTTCAAAATTCAGCTGGTGGCTGTGTGAGTATTAGTTTGCTTTTATCAACTTTTTATCTTGGGTTATCTTTCAAAGATTTGAATACAATGTATATTTCTGAAAATAATTAAATTTGTTTCCAATATTCATCATCAGGTCGCTAGAAAAGGTAGTTTCCCAGTGATCAATGTTTTAGAAAATGTCAGAACTTTAGAAATGGCTGAAAAATAGTTGAATGATGAATTAATGATTGTTTTTCATTCTGTTCATTAAAGTTGGCCACATATCCAAAGTGAAACATGGATACATAGGTCGTTAATTATCTGTGATAATAGGGGTTCTTCTTGTTGTTGTTGTTATTGGCATGTTGTTTGTGGAAGATAATTGTTTTCCATTTTGATCACAGGAGTTACATCCCAGAAGTGAGAATTATGTCTATTCCAAATCTCCGGTACATGAAGGTCAGTGTCTCATGTGCTCCATGATATTAATACAAATATATACAATATTAATACACTTTATAAATGCATCATGTTGAAGTATACATATTTATCCATTCCCAAGGCCTTCACTAGCCCATCTTAAAAATCTATGTATACACGGACAAAATGACAATACTGGCCTGGGTGCTCAAATCATAGTTACCATCAAATGTTTCAGTTTAACAAGTAGAGACCGCCACAATAGTTTGATCACCCAGCCCCGTATTGACCTTTTAAGATGCTGCTGCCAACCTCATGTGAATAAGTAAATTAGCTTCTTACTCGACATTGAAAGCATTGAAGGGCCTTGGCTACTAACAAAGATATGCATCCTACACTTGCCCTATATTTGGTTAGGAGAGCCAAGTTTTGCTGACCCTGACCAACCCAGTGGAGAACCTGACCCACGTTACCCTGGTGGCCTGCGAAGAGGGCGACCCAGAAGACGTGAACAGCACTGCCAAGGTATGACACGGAACACGCCGTTTCAATTATATCGCTCCTGCACTGATGCTAATTGATTTGTGTTATCTAGTCATGAGGATAACTGGGTTATCATAGGGTCCCAATGTCACACTTGATTATAAAATTCCCATATGGCGCCAAGCCTGTCCCCTAACTGGAAAGTGTGAGAAATTGACTCCTACGCGTGACATATTTTTAAAGGATTGTTGTTGTTGTTGTTGTAGGTGATGGTTCCAACCAAGGAACTTGTCCTGGCAGGAAAGGATGCTGCCGCTGATTACGATGAACTAGCTGAACCTCAGGATTTTCAAGATGACCCAGAGTGAGAGGGAGACACACACGCGCTCACACTCGCACGCTTTCACACGCACCCACCCCTATGCCCAGGTCATTGCTCATTAAATCCTCACCTCTCGCCCCTTCCCCCTGTCCTGTCTGCAGTGTGGTCGCCTTCAGGAAATCCAACAAGATCGGCTTCTTCATCAAAGTGGTGCCCCAGAAGGAGGGTGACACGGATGTCTTGGTGTCGTTCAAGATCCGCCACGACTTCCGCAACCTGGCTGCTCCCATCAGGCCCAACGAGGAGGCGGGCGACGCCACTACGGAGGCCATCTGGCTCACACACCACGTGGAGCTCAGTCTGGGGCCGTTGGCTCCCTGAGAACGCCCACATGAAGACCCGCCACCTGCCTGCTGCCCCCCCCCCCCCCCCCCCCCCCCCCCCCTCGACTTGGTTCCACAGCCAATCGGAATTGAGGGCGGGGGTTGTGGGCGAGTTGATCTAAGGGCAAATCTGTCCGAAACGCTTCTGCTTTACTCGTAGCCGAGACCGCTACTGCGAATCACACACTACATGCTTTTCTTTGTAGCGTAGTTTACCTGTAAAATTGTTGGACTCTGTTTGATGAAATCTTTGCAGCAGAGGATGATGATGATGAAGATGATGCTGCGGCCGCCTGTCTGTCGTGCATCTTTTGACGGAACAAGACAGTAGCACTCAACGTGGTCCAATGTGAAACGATGTATCAGTATCTCTTGCTACAGTCGCTACTACATGCACATCATATTCTCATTAAAAAGCTTCCGCGTGCAATGCCTCTAAACTTGGTTAAGTGTATTACTGCAGTACCGTTATATTTTAGGGTCACTTTGTTATTACTTCGTTTTTTTTTTTATTTCAGAATTATTTCTTGTTGACCACAACATGTCTAACTTAATACAACTAAGTTCACTTTAAGAGGGGTTCCATTTTGTGACTGAAATTATCATCAGTATCTTAATGGATAATCATAATAGATTATAAGCGGCTTAATCTTGGGCCACATCTGTGATTCCCAACAATGCACTGCCCATCGCTGACACATACTCAGACATCACACATCCTATTAGTATTCACCACGTTAGTCATGGTTCTAATGTCTAATCCATATATGTCGCATTTGACATAAAATTATGAATTTAGATCAAAATTTGACATTTTGTTCAAGGAATATTCTTCTCAATCCACATGTTTGGCAAGAGTCTGATATGACTGATCGGTTTAATGTGTTGATCTGTCATGAGTGACATTGGTTATAAACTGTGTGGGTGTCTTCAGCTGCTTTCTTGTGTTAACTGTATTCTATATGCTTTGTAGTCCAGCAGACCCACAGCAACGATTATTTGTAGGACTTCTGGCTAATAAAATATAATACTGTTAACCTTGTTTTCACTATACCTTACAGCAGCTCAATAATTTCACCAAACATACTCCTTTATAAGTATTTCTATTTTAATTTGATCTACTATATGATTTTTCCTAAAGTGATTTTTATTATGGAGAAACTTTTACCAGTCAGTTTCAATCCCGTTATCTGTACTTCAATTAAGTTTGACTTTGAAGCTGGCATGCATTGCAACCCTTCTCACCACCAGATGGGGCTGTCGTCTAAAGATGATTACTTTGCTTCAATCGTCAAGCGAGCAAGGCTAAACAGGATGCTAGTAGACACGTACACCACGGCTAGAATACTAGAACCTTGCAAGAACACTGGTTATTAGTTGCCCTTTACGAATTAGAAAAATGCCTAATTTTAGAAAGTCATGATTGAGTTATAGAAATCATGGGAAGGGGCAGAGCGTGGGGCCAATCGATAGCGAAGTAAACTATCGCTTTAAAAAGTTTATTTTCAACCGCTAGAAGGCGACAGTACACACAAGATCTATACAAACAGGTAACAGTGAAGTAAGCTTTTCATATATTTGTGTGTATTATATTACGTGTCATCATGTAGGTACACTTTCTATATTTCATTTTCTACATTTGCAACTAAGTTTGTTTTATCGGCTTCCATAACAGGGTAATTTATTTTGGGCAATAACACAAGCCGACAACACAATGCATTCTAGCAAATGGTATAATTGAGTTGCATTTTAATGCCTATACACCCCCCTTGCATACCTTCCTCTGCAAATATATGTTTATACCAGCATGAACCCCAGATACTCCGAGACTTGGCGCTGGCTGTGTGAACAGGTCCACGCAACCTGAGTAATAATGCAGGGCTTTTCTTTTATCTTGGGCAGATGCTAACGGCTCAGCAGAGAGGGGGGCCCGCGATGGAGTCATAAATTGCCCGCTGAAGATGAGGTAATAAGGAACACATGCGAGGAACCCATACCAAAGAGTGCTCCCCCCCACCCTCGCCCTTTACTTTGTTAGCAGAGTACATGAACACTTGACCTTCTCAAAGGACAATTGGTGGTGCTCAGCCTCCTTTCACTATTCTGTTATATATATAAAAAATACATCAATATATTTAAAATATATACGTGTTGTCCTACAAATGCCATTGTCATGTATAAAAAAAAGGGCTGAGTAGCTATCCTGGAAGTCCAGAAGGAATTAGCTAAGCCAAGGTAGGTGTAATATAAACACCTGCACCGTTTGCATTAAGTATAGAACGGTTTTCTATCTTTAGAACGCAAGCTAATTGCTGGGGGCACTGTAGACTAATTTGTTTTCATGAGATGTCATGTGCTTAAAGAGGTCAGTAAAAGATCATTCTTGCAAGATAAGCCTTATTTCCGGTTTCATTAATGAAATCTGCCTTGAACTCAGCCGAAAGTACAACTTTTTAAATCGTCGGCCTGACAGCATAACATGTAGTGTATGGTAACATACTACCATGTGCTCACTCCCTAAAGTCTGGTGACAAATGCATGATTTATACTGTTACGTCTATTACTTGCCCATGAACTTGGGCTCCAAATGTCCAAAGCAAACAAAGAGAAACACAAATGTAAATGTGTTTGTGTCAAGAGGTTCACACGTTGGGTTATGGGTAAACATACTTCACGCTTTATATGTTTCCCCTTTAGATGATACGGTTGTTAACCTAGCAGGTCAAGCACATGTACTTTGACCTGTGCTTCATTATTGATATTACCAATATACGAGTCCCGATTGGTAGCAGTGTTTAGTAAACAACATGGCTTCTGCCTCTGGTAATGACTTTCCCTTCCTCTCTCTCCCCCGCTCTCCTGCTCCTCTCCCCTCCTCTCATGTGATGACTAACATCTTTATTTTTAAAGACAGCCCAGCCAGCCTTGACCAGATGAAAAATTCCTCACTGACTCGCAAGTTTGACTGCACCCAGGACCTTTCCACGATTACGTCATCCCCCAAACCGCTAGTAACTCATGCTTAGACAGAGGATGCATAAAGCAGAAATGACTGAATAAAACCAGAATACACCTCTGCTTTGAGGCTGTGGCTGTAGCCTACCTAAAACAAGTTGCTAAAAAAGTCCATCTCTCGCTCTGCGTTTTCCTTCCCTCTCTCCCCAATGGCCCTACGGTATGGATATGCCACGGGGATATGGGTGTGTTGTCCATTAAAGTCACTCATCGGGGTCTAGTCAAGTGGATCAGTGGATATTGGCAATTTCATCCCCAGAGGGATATATACTCTCTGGACCGTGTTGTTTCCAATGTGCAAATGGCAAATCTACGGCTTGGAAAGGATGGAAATGCAAAGTACACACTCCATGGTACTTGGTGCGTGGTCGGTGCCCCGCACATTTTTCTTCTTATCCCCCTCAGGTCGAGCTGCGAGGCTCAAGGTGCTCTTACTGATTAATCGCCTACTAGGTTTTCTGCTCGGTGGACCATCATTCGGTTAATTTGAGGTAATTGATGATGTCAGACGAATGACTGGGGGCACATGTGGACCTCTCAAGTAGGAAATGCTAAACCCGTGAAACCTTAGATGTTAGAGGAAAAACTACCCCCGTCCCACGTCTTTTCCTGCAAGGTTTCTTTTTCGCTGCTCATTCTTCATCTTTCTTGCTGCTTTTTCCCTCTCCCTCCCACAGGCCCCTAACGCCTGTAGGTTGCTTAGATTGTTGACTTAGGAGGCCCGGGTGAAAACAACGCTTTGGGTAAGCACTGGACCCAATCTCTTCCCGTCCCCTCTCACCCAAGCCCCTTTCTGCACCAACTGACACAGACGCAAGCTCTACTGAATGTAGTTTTATTTTGACGGATTGATAGCTGAGTTCAGTGTGCAAATATGCAACCGTGTCAGAAGGCGAAGAAGAAGAAAGATATATGTTTTAAAAAGTCTGCAAAGAGTCAATAAAGTGTTACTTTCACCGATACTGTTGGCTGACTTAGTCCAGATGTATGGATCTAGATGCATAACGTATATACAGAGTGCATAGCCTTCGCTTCCCCAGGGGCAAGGACATGGTTCCGCATCTCTGCTTTAGTTTCCATAACCTATTTAATGAGATGATCTAACAACTCTCGACCCTGAGAACACTATTACCATCGATGTCCAACCCAAGTGAATACCCTGCCCGCTTGATTTCAGTCTTATGTATTATTGACCAGAACTACATGCCCAACAGAAAATAAAGACTGGCTCCAGCATTAAATGTCTGTTCGATAAATAGAGGATTTCAATTAAGGGCAGCCATTGTTACAGAAACCGTGTTGTTTCCCTGCCGTTAACAACGTTTCCATAGTCTTCCATAGTCAAGGCCATTTATGCCCTGCTAAATGGAGGCTGGCCGCTGAGAGCGTGCAGAGAGAGAGAGGGTTTGCTGTAGGCAGAGAGGGATCCTGCTACTGCCTTCCCAAGGCTGCAAGCCAAACACACCACAGCCCAGTCCAGCATGGTCAACCACCCTGCCACGCCACAATGGCCATTATCTCTCGGTCCAAGCGCACATGCACAAGTTTCCTTCCCTTGAACAGCATTACAGTGACTTTAGAGTTCAGCGCATATCCAAGTCCATAGACATTATATATTTAAAGATCAAATCCTGTCATGCAATACCAACGTCAAAACAACTTGGATTGTAGACACAGGAACGAATAGGAGAGGAGACGATCAGGAGACAGTGCTTTCCAACAGAGGATTCGAGAAAAATGTCACTTTTCACTTTGATAAGCAATGTATGCCTGGAAGCTAAACACGAAGCAGCAGAAACGGTGAAAGCTCTGCCAATGCAGTGTTGAAGTGAAAGAATCTCACTTCTGATTTGTGAGCCTGGATAAACAGAAGGGCTACACAAGTACATAAAAACTGTAAACACGGTATCGCTTTAATTCTCACCAGATTTTCAAAAGCGCTATCAGGAAGACTTGAAGTTGTTATTCAGTCTTGTAAACCTGACTGGGGTTGAAGGAGCCCTATCATACCTATGGGTCTAGGTTTTCCATTCAACGGTGATTGCCTTTCTACAACTTAAGTGCCCCTGATTGCCTGTTCCACACTGTGTACTGTAAAGCCGTGCCCATGGGCTTAGGGAAAACAAGCTAATTTTGTAACTGCCAGTGAAACAAGCTTAAAGATACTTATGAGAGCAAAGCGTAGCTTGCAATTAGCTGTGGAAGAGGAGTGAGAGGCAGGATCCCACAGGGCTTGCGGTTGGCTGAGAAATGAGGGAAATACGCTGGAAATGTCACGCTCATGCTCATAGAATTTCGCCAGGATGATAATTTTCGTCTTCATTTTGTAAGGCAGGATGTCGTAAAGGCCCTACTCAATAATAAAACGTGACAACAAGGACCTTGAAAGAGGGAGTTTAGGAGGGAACCACAGACAAGGAAAAGCACAGCCAAGGAAAAGCACATCCTTTGGTTAATGTTTGTTCCCCACCGAATAAGCCACGCTAACATGTAACAGCTCCTCGGCAACTTATTCAAACGTGTTTCTTTGTTCTACGGGGGGAATACTGTGTGGGTGATCTTCACAGAGATATTCATAACAGAATATTTAAAAAACAATTTTCGTTTTCGTTATTTACAGAAGCAGAGCTTTTGTTTAAGTGTCCTGATGGTGGTTTATATTTGACACTGGTCTGGCGTACATGACGTCAGACTTGTGTGAGAATGTTGACAGGCCTTGTTCCTGCAGGGCTGAGGTTATGGGGGGAGTCTGACTAGATGCGACTGTGGGCTGTTGCCTAAACCATGTCTTTCATTTCCTGTTTGGCCGGCCCACGTGTTTGATTTCCTCTGAATATGTATCTTTGCATCTACTTATCTATAAATCTGTCTATCCATCTTTCTTTCTATATATCTACTTATCTGCCTGCCTGTCAGCCTGCCTGCCTGCCTGCCTGTCTGTGTGTCTGATGGTCTCTCTGTGTTTTTACATCAAGATATTCCTGCCCACATTCAAACATGCACTCAGGTTGAAGGGCTGTTCCTCGTGGTTCGTGGCAGACCAGACAGGAGGTGGCCTTTACCAGTGGACTCGGGGGGGCAATGCTCCTTAGTACCTCTTGCCTTTACCAGAGGATGGACGAGCTTGACCCCGGGTGCTTGACCTCGGTCCTTCTGAAGCATGACAGCTAGAGGTTCCCCAGTGAAGCACGTCGCTTTCATGGGCCTGCTGGGGTGCATTAGCCTCGTGGATCACTTGTTTCAATTCTTGAGATGCTTCCAATTTGTCCATCGTTCAACAGACAGACGGCCTTAGGAAGTGTCTTTTTACAAGGAGGCGAGTCACAGGGACACTGCCTGGTTGCGGCTGATATGGAGATTATGCTTGACAGAAAAGGAAATGCAGAAAAGAAAGAATTTAATGTGGAACAAAGATGGTTAACCGACGCTCGGAATAACTTTGTGATTTGGTGAGGCTTGTTCATTGCAAACAGGAAACGATACCAGGGAAGGTCCAAAAAGCTCTGTTATTAAAGCCTTCTTCGTCCCTGCTCTGCTGGGCTCATAAATGTTTTCATGCTGAGGGTTATCATAACATGACCTTATGAAAAGCAAAACAGAAGTATTCTGTCTCCTTGTACATTCAGCACAGATCTCATACCATCTCACACTTTTTCTTCTTACAAACTCAAAAACTCTGGTCACTTTCCCTTTTTAATCGTCCAGATGTTCTTTTTCTTATTTACCTCCCACACATCCTTCCATATCCTTTTCACGGAGCTAAAATAGGCAGGGAGTTCTGGTAAGACCCAGCATGGGTTGGCTGCTAGAGTCTTCTCTGGCTGCTCTGCCAAAGCATGGCCTTCAACTGGGTCATGGAAACTGAACCCCAGGGGCGAGACTGTTACTCTCCAAAAAACAACCGTCTCTCGGGGGTCTGAGGGCTTAGGGCCCTGACCCAGAACCACACCGCGAGGTCAGTGAGCACCCCTGAAAAAACCCAGACACTTGGAGGACTGCGGCGCGGGATTCATGAGCTGGCAGGTTGGACACAGACGTCGATGTGGTCCGCTCAAGTTAGCCTCAACAAGAACCATGCTATCTGCTCTCTAAATGTTTTGGTATTCAGTACCGTAACTAGATAAGGCAAGGCGTCAGCCAAGGATTCAATGGGGAGGGCTTTTTCGGTGGGATTGCCTGTTATCTATAGACAATCCTTTTGTGTGACATTGCAATATCTTTGCTATCTTTGCGAATATAAGCATTGCTTATAAACATGACAAAATTGTTAGCTTTTACTCTACATTGTTTATTTTTTTTACACAAACATTTTCCTCATTTCCACAGGCATTGACATCACAGAATGCGTAGAAATGCAAACAATTATAACCTATAGCCTTTTGCATTGGCAGGGAATATGACATGGAGTACTCTTGATATTTTGCTTTGATATTTTGACTGAACAGGATGTTTTCCAAACCATTATCTTCTAGGCATGTTTAGCGGATTTGTCATCCACTGTTCTATTCCATGCTGATGTTGATAGACTTTGTGGTCTCACCGTACACTGTTAACAGTTTACGAGGGGAAATATCGGAGAGCCCAAATTGTGAGTTCAGCCCTGGCTGTTGTCAGTAATTAGACTTGCAGTTGGAAAGCATGCAAAATGGTTAGTGACTCAGTTTAAAGAGTTTGGATTAACTGCCAAACAAAATGTCCTGCTGTTTTCAATAAGTTGTGTTGCATTGCGAACTTGGAGCTTTTCCTTGAGCTATTGATTTTACTATGCTGTATTGTATCGTTAGCCATACTCCTAGGACACTATTGAAATACTGCATCTGTGTGTTTTATACTGCGCTAGAAAATCCCCCAATAATCGTGTCAAAACTAGAAGTCCAATAGTGTATTCTTGTGTATTCTTTCCTGGCGTGACACAATGACCTTCTGGTTTTCCACCGCAGAAGTCTCAACCCTGATGGCTTGGCCGGCATTCATCCCTGAATAAATGCATTAATCATTTGGTTGATAGGAGGGCAGCCTAGACCTTATTAAGTAGTAAGTCCAGTATTTTCTCAGGAAGCGTTTGGCAGAATGACGGGTGTTGGTCAGTGTTTCTGCACTAATGGAACCCGACCCTGGCCAACGTCTACCGCCCTTTGCCAAAGTGAGAAGGTGGGGTGGGAATGTCTGGGGTGAGGGGGGTCCATCAAACACGGGACAGCACCAGTGCAGGGCTTTTTAATGTTAAAACAACATGTCTGGGAGACAGAGAAATAGTTTCCATAGGAGGGGGCCCGAGACGCATTGCGTCTAACGTGGCCTACCCGAACTTACATGTAAGCCTTCTCCTTCATCCGCTGCACCTCTCTACAAATATTACACTTCCCTATTGTGTTTCGTTCAGCGCTTCGGTTCTCCTGTCATCCGCCACAACCTCTCACCTCCATTTATTATTGAACCGCTCTGGCCCGGTGTTAAATGTCATCAGAAACCACAAATGCTATTCCCTGAATGATTATCCATTGAATGTTCTATCTACACACAAGCAAAGCCTACATCAGCCCAAATCAAGTGTGAGTTATTTGTGTTACAAAAAGTCATACAGTAAAAAAAAAAAAAAAAAGTCCTAAGTAAGTAAGTAATCCTTTTTCCTGGAAGAGACTCACATTCAGCCCACGAAGTCTTAGTCAAACTGGATTTTCTCCCCCTCCGTTGAGACGTTGGAGTCAGAGAAAAGATGAAAAGTTAGTAGCTGTAGTAGATAGTAGCTGTGGCCACGTAAGGCTGACTTCACTTCGGGTTCTGGGGGAAAAAACCCTGATCCAACCCATGCTCGGTTTTCCTGACTTGAAAGCGTTCCCATGGCAATACATAGTTCCCCCACATCTGTCTTTGCTGTGTGATGCTGAATCAATCCTTTTGTATAGATCCCAGATGGCGTAGTCTAAAAATTGCTCTCGCCGTCGTCAACGTTAACATTAATCCGCTTTGAAAGGCTCACAGATCATTCCATCCTATTGGCAGCTTTCTTTTCGCTGTGTAATGGCTGTGGATCGGTTTTATTATCTAAAAATGTATCTTGAGATTGACTTAATTTGACCAGATCTACCAGTGGTTTCTTTGATGTTAACAGCATCCATCCTAGCGACCCAAAAGACCTAGGTTCAATTGAATCACATCTTTTGTCAGATCATATTCTTCGTGAAGACGGCCAACACAGAACTTTATCCGAGTCGACAACAACAACAACTCTGATCAAACACTTGGCCGGGCCTCTCTGTATATGCATCGCACAGATATGGTACAGAATCTCACATCAGGATCCTGTTATCTGCCAGTGTTGGTTATACGCTTCAGAAGGCGTGTAGGGGCGTGTAAAGCTGGTCCTGATTTAGTCAAATTAAATAGCCAACGCAGCGTTGACACTAAGCCTTCTTGACTCTCTTAATAGCTTTACGGATCATTCTGTCGAGAGAGAGAGGGTGAGCGAGAGGACGAGGGAGGCAGACACACAGCACAGCAGTAAAGGACTTATCCTGCCATTGTTGAGATGCAGCTCTGGCACCCCAGATCAAATGATCGGGTCCCTCCTGTTTTCGACCGGGCTCATCCCCAATGCCCACCTTCTCCCGACATCTGTGAGATCACTGTATTCTGGATCAGAGGCACAGGGTTGGGCTGTGGTCTCCTCCTCGGCTGCTCTGCCAACACTCTGCCAGGATAAGAGAGGGAGACTGATGCGGCAGAGAAGACCCAGGGTTCATGGTTGACCTCCCCACCACATTCACAAACACATAAACACACCTGCGCACAAACACACGTACGAACACACGCACGCCGTACGCACACACACACACACACACACACACACACACACACATTCACAAACACACAGAAACACACGCTTGCACGCACACACACACACACACACACACACACACACACACACACACACACACACACACACACACACACACACACACACACACACACACACACACACACACACACACACACACACACACACACACACACACACACACACACACACACACACAGTCAGTGCCCCCAGCACCTCCACCAGAAGCGGCCCCAGGTCAGCCGGGCCGCTGTCTGGAAATTACCAGCCGCCCGGTGGCTGTTCTTCATCACGCTGAAAGCCTTTTCTCCACGACTGCTGGAGTATGGCGGCGAGCACGCATTCAACAAGAGCACAACGGTTATTCAAACAAAGAGTAAGGACAGCAGGGAGGGATTGGGGAGGGGTGTGCAGTGGACACACTGCACAGTTGTGTCAGTTGTTTAAGCATAATGGCTGTCTGGCGTCTTTTTTATCCTTTCTGCACTTTCTTTCTTTCTTTCTTTCTTTCTTTCTTTCTTTCTTTCTTTCTTTCTTTCTTTCTTTCTTTCTTTCTTTCTCTCTCTCTCTCTCTCTCTCTCTCTCTCTCTCTCTCTCTCTCTCTCTCTCTCTCTCTCTCTCTCTCTCTCTCTCTCTCTCTCTTTATTCCTTGTCTCCGTCTCGCAGCCGCCATATCACGGTATGTGTTTTCATTGGGTAGGAGAGGAAGTCGGGGTATTGTCTGGACAGGATCATGGCAGAGATCGCCTGCTCAGATTGCTTGGCGGTTCAGGGCAATGCTGCTGGAGCTAGTGACATTAGCTTTGTTTTAGTTGGACCTCAGGAACGCTTTGCAAAATCTCTCCAAAGAAAAAGAGGGGGAAAAGAGAAAAAGAGGGATGCAGGAGATTGGAATGGAAAAACAAGCAATCAGTTCAGCACCATTGTTTTAACACAATCGATGCACACAACCGATACAAATAGTATGAATTATTTCAGCTTTTGGAAATAATGACATATATTCGTAAAATAAACAATGTATGTAGCACCATAGGTCGGCTTGTTCTGTTGAACTGCTTCCCCCTTTCCTAATTTGCCAATAAGAATTATGTTTGTGAACACTACCTCCCTTGTGGCTTTTCTGGGGTTCGTATGACTTCACCTTTGGCTCTCTGTGTGTCTGTTCTCTGAGCATCCCAAATTGTAGATTTCACGGTCAGTTTTGGCCCACCATGGACTTTAAGGATATTTCTTTATTGGTGCGTAGGACCGTCCAAACAGCCCATAAGACATGCGTAGGGGTCTCTACATCTCGCTCTCCGAAAAGATACAAGCAAACCCAAGAACATTGTTTGTTGCCTGTGCTGAAGTAACAACGTATCTATGCTTGTTGTGGCAGGGTGGCTTGAACTGAAATACATGGTCCGTCAGTGCCGTGAATTCACTGGTGTACTGCAGGATTGTTGGTCTGTTTGGCCTTGGGTAACACAAACCATATGCTGTTCAACCCGGAGTGAATTTGCAATGCGACTAGACATCAGATCAGATTTCCCTGCCTAACTAATCTATTATGCAGGCTATAGGATACACTGACTCAGGGTCAAATATGCAGGATAAGGCGCATGTGCATGTAAGTGAGCTGCATATAGATGCATACAAAATACCCAATCTTTGATACAAACTTTGATGTGGACATCAAAGATGTCAACTGATGAAAACCTCCATCTCCAGTTTGTTGTCACACTCAATCATTCAATGGCAGACTGAAAAAGATTGCTTGTAGCAAAGACACAATCATAAGCAATCAGGATCTCTGCCACGTCTGTAAAATGTAAGATTTCCTTTTTTCTTGAAAGTAGCCGCAGCTGCACAGCTGATGCGTATTCTAAGCCCGGCTGCAGCATGTCATTTCCTGTATGTAAACCATGAATTTGTTGTGTCACTTCCTTTTGTACTCCCAACCAGTAGTCCAATTGGCACAGCTCTCTCCCTTGCTCAGTTTATGACTTTGTTTTTGTTCCAATGACATGTCCACTGCAGTCAAAATTATGTTCTCTTTTTCCTACTATATTTCTGCTCATTCTTCATTCTCTTTTTAACTAGTGGAAAGAATTGTGATAGTCAGAAGAAGGATGGTGCCACTATAATTACATTTCCAGGCTTTTATTGGGGCATTGAATATCAACGTCTTGGCCAAAGATCGCCTTGTCTAGTGTTCTCCAAGTGCTCCGGATGCAGTTCATCTTTGCTAATTGATTTTTGCTAGGCTTATATGTGAGAAAATGTAACTTATTTATTTATGTGTCAACCTTGCCCACATGCCAGCATGTTAATGAGAAAACAGTTTCCTTTGAGTAGCATTATTCCAGAGCCCTCTTGACTTCCCTCATACAGAGATACAGCACTCTCTCCCTCTCTGCAATAAAATATCGAGATGGAACAAAAAAAGAGTGAAACTCCAAACTTTTCCATCCAGCTCCAGGGTAGCCTCTGGATGAGTGTGTGGAAGTTTTAGTAGGAGTCAGATGGGCTCCTAATCAAATCAATACGACTGGAAACTTTGCAGAGTCCAAGTGAGGCAAACGGGACTGCGTGAACTGCATGATAAGGCTTCAGTGGCATAAGCAAAGGAAAAATGTTCTAGTGACAACAAACAAATTCAGAAGAAGTTCATACTCTGTGTTTCTGTGGCGGGAGACTCTACTGAGAGATTTGCATAAGAAGTCTGGGATTGTGTGCACAATGTTTTGTTGGAAAGGTTAGTTGCCAGCACAAGATTGTGTAAACACTTCACTACAGGATGGCAACTGGTAACGGTAATTTCAAGTTTACGACTCTAATCTATTTGGCCGAAGAAACAACCTAAAAATGTGTTTACAATCGCGGCAAGTTTGTTTATGTAGATCTTTAACAGTTGTGGCTTCAAACGAAGCACACTCAGGAGGGATACCCTATGCAGTGCATCATCTAAAGCCGTTTTCATGTATTTTGTGTGGATCATGTTCAATTCGAGATGGAGACCGACTCCAATGATGATTGGATGCAGCATTCCTCATCATCATTTCTGTTGTGTATTGATCCGCCTCAGTGCGAGGGTACCGTGGCTGGTGCTCAGCAGATATTTTGTCCGGTTGTTGCTTGTGTAGCTCAATCTCTGGTAACAGAACAAAGCCGCTTCCTCTACTGTCAGACAATGACATACCGATGACCAAACGCCCCCCCCCCCCCCCCCCCCCCCGCCCCCAACACACCCCGTCTAAACTCTGGTCTAGTCTCTCTCATGATTTAGAAAAAGCCTGCGTGTTATGAAGCAAAGATAAATCCTCAAGCAAATAATTGTAATGGCTTCGCATAGTTCAGTGCAAAATTGATGGACCAGTAAATAAAATAAAGAATAGGTTTGTGTTCTGGTCGAGTATTATTTCCTGGGAGTAGATGTGGAACAGAGAGAGAGAGAGAGAGAGAGAGAGAGAGAGAGAGAGAGAGAGAGAGAGAGAGAGAGAGAGAGAGAGAGAGAGAGAGAGAGAGAGAGAGAGAGAGAGAGAGAGAGAGAGAGAGAGAGAGAGAGAGAGAGAGAGAGAGAGAGAGAGAGAGAGAGAGAGAGAGAGAGAGAGAGCACTCAAAGAACGACCCAATATCCTTTGGATTTAATAGTGCGGGGCTAAGCGGGGGGACACCAGCCAATGACATGCTACGATCTCATGTGGAGCAATGACAGATTTATCAGAGAGGAGCGCATACGGCCCTCCGCCTCTGCCAAACAGAAACAAATGTCCAAACCGCAGGTCTCTTTCTTGTGCTCGCAGACTAAACACACTGCCGGGACGCGAACATACGCGTATACGGGCTCCCGCCCCGTCAGACACGACCACAAACAACACACACAATCACCATCAAAGATCAGTGTCACATGGCTCTCCCCGGCGCCCAACGGGAACGGCGTCGTGTACGGAATGTGTTCGTTCATCTGCCAGCCAGCCCAGCCAGGAGGCTGAAACTCAAATCATCCAGTGAGGTCTTTGAGGGATGTGTTCTCTGGACTGAGCTGGGACCGGTCCAAAGAGAGTGTCTCTGTGGTCTTAGAAAGCTCAGATAAAGCGGTGGGGTTGGGTCAACCCCCACTCTCCTCCCCACACACATTGTTGTGAGGATGGTTTTGGGGACAGAGCTTTCAGGATGGCTGCCCTCACCCTCTGGAACTCACTGGTCTGGGAGTCCCACTAGGGTGGGTCCATTAACTTAATTAAAAAGTCTCCCAAGACTATTCCCTTTTCAGCCTGGCCTTTGGACATCAAGAACTTTTGGATCTCCCTGTAGTCTCTTAAAAGCACTTGGAGTTTATGATTATTATTTTTTTCTTCTTCTTTATTTTTTTATGCATTTATGTATCAAAAACATTACGATGATCATTTTTATTGTGAAGTTCGATAAAAGTAAAAGGATTCAAGGTCATTTAATGTGCTTTACTTCAAAAATAAGTGCTTTCAGTACTGTTCAAGCCTGTCGTTCAAGCCGGGGTTTTTCAGGGCCTGCACTGCACTGAAAGAGACATCATCTGGGTCAGGGCATGCTGTATGGTAGCCAATCACAAAGAGCAAGGCTGTGTGATTATTCAACACCATTTCCAATCCACTGCCAATCTAGCCAGCAGTCCAGCATCCTTCAACCCACTCTCTTGCCACAACAACCTTCCGATCCGGGGGCTTTCAACAGAAGTAATGCCTTTCCGCCCACACTCGAATGGCATGTCTGGCCTCATACGGGCTGTTTGGCTAGTAGCAGCTGTGGGTGGGAGCATTTCTTGAGGGTTGAATAGCTTTTCCGTTACAAATTGTATCAGGTGAAAAAACATTGCAAATCACCTCAAGCCATACCGTCGCAAGCCCATATGGCGGGCAGATGGGGACGTTAAACCCACCCGCCCTTCAAAGTCAATTATGACATTCAACAGCATGAATGGCCTAACCGATAAACCTCATTTTAGGATAGCAAATTATTTCCCATTAAATACAGGAGTGACTCAGTTGACGATATGATGGAAGTGTGTATCAGGGCTTGGGGAAAGCACGGCACACAGAGTGAGGTTTGGTTGATGAGATGTGTGGCAGAGTCTTCCCCCCCCAGACATCCAGGGTTAGGGGCAGGACTGCAGCCTCACAGGGTACTGTGACTGTCTCTGGGGGACTGAGAGAATACAACCGCACTGGATGGAACACGTTTAACGTGCACTTTCCATGCCTTGTTATCGTTGATCTCGCGTGATCACATTCTAATCGGATCGCAGTGACCTCTTGATGAAAAAAAAGGGTAAATGCATTCCAGAAGCATTGAGAGAGCGTTTCTTGGAGATGCACTGATCATTTGAAAGACATGCACAGGCAAACACACACACATACACATACACACACACAAATACACAAGCTTGTACACACACACACACACACACACACACACACACCCTGGAGCTCCAGGTTCAAAGACGGCACACACAGACGAGCTCATCTTCATCTCAGACAGACATTTGGTGTGGTGGGACAGACAGACAGCTGGACACAGAATCAGATAGGCAGACTGATAGACTGACGCTCTGTCTGATAATGGTGTGAGCTCTGAGCTCACCCGTTTGAATCACCCAACCACAGTCTAACTTTGATGACAGGCCAATGCATGAGAAGTGGGGGACCAATTCGTGGAGGTAAATATTATGGTCGGTACACAGTTTCCTGTTGCCGTGTTCTTCTCCATGTGGTTTGCGTTGCAGACTGGTATGCACTTGGTCCAGGGAGCATTGTTATGGGTTATGTTTTGTTAGCAGACAGGTTAATGAAGGGGAACCACAGAGAGGCCAGTGAGCCAGGTTTTACAAGGACTGTGGCTGTGGAACATTCAGCTATGTTGGAATCCAGACTTATTTAAGATGGAATTGGAACCCGAATTAAATCTCTATACGAAAGCGCTGCCTTGTTTTGGGTCTGGATTTCAATCCATTTTAAAAATAATTAATTTCCTGAATTAATTAATGATTTACCATGATTATAACTGACGGCTCTGTCAGGCAACTGTCTTCTTTTCAACCAACTGTCTTCTATGTTTATGGTGTAATAATTAAGAAAGTCATTTACATCCTACTACAAATGGCATATGTCTAGCATTTCTCAGACTTACTATTGAAACTATGGACATTGTGTAATGAGATGAACGACATTAATGTTCACATGAATCTGAAAACAGTGTAATAGTTGGGACTTTGCCACCGGGGACTGTCCACGCTACATTACATATTTGCCGTGATCAAAGATAAACTGAAAACGGAAATCGGAGGAATGATTCACTACTGCTCAGTGACTTTAACAGGCGATTAGCGGTCCGGTCCTTGGATGCCAGGCATCAGTTCGTGCTAATTGACATGCTCAGAACTCATAGAACAGAATGCTAGGGGCCTTGCAGAGAGTGTCAGCTTCCCTCGCACCTAAACTTCCCAAAGCGTTCTATTTAGCCTGCAGTATCAAGCCACCCAGATAACAAGGCTGAATAAAACGATTCAACGGATAATCTCATGCTCGGATGACACATTGGTGCATGAGCCAACAGACACAAACAGAAATAATCACATTCAACTATGGTTCCCTCCTGGTGGGGATTTAGAGGTCAGTTGAGCATGGTTTTGTGGACCAACCCAAACACATGCCTGGTTGGGCCTGAATATACTGAAGGACTGTAATCGATGTAAATAGGCTACACAAATGGAAACTTTTCATTCATATATTCAGTGGTCTCGTAAATGGTTGGGTTCAGGACATATCTTTTGCGTTGGAGAGTTCTGCGTGCGTATATACCTCAACCAATCCCTCAACCTCTGCTTCCCACTAACAGCCAGACAGTTTAAATGATCCGCCAGGGCACGGTTAGAATACCCGAGGAAACACGCATAGCTACTCGCGTGATAATCCTGCAAGACATTC
Source organism: Gadus chalcogrammus (assembly GCF_026213295.1). NCBI lineage: Eukaryota > Metazoa > Chordata > Actinopteri > Gadiformes > Gadidae > Gadus > Gadus chalcogrammus. The sequence goes on along the minus strand of NC_079421.1, from coordinate 14,561,421 downwards.
TATATTTCTCCCCTCCCATACCTCTCTCTCTTCACTCCCGCCCCCTCTCTACCTCTCTCTCCCCCTTCCTCCCTCTCTCCCTCTTTCTCCCGCTCTCACACGCATATGTCTGTTATATAGCCTGATTTTTCAACACGGATTAACTCGCATGTGACCTTATAAGAATGCGCCGTAACTTTCACGTTCTCCTGTCAAGTTGCTCATAAAACATTCAACAAGGACATGTTTTCGAGGCTTTGCGGGGTGATGGAGATGGCGCTGTTGAATAAGTCATGGAGGTTCTATGGATGAATAGCTGAGGCCCATAAAATAAAAGAAGATGCACCAAAATCCAGTGCCTGTTGGCAACCTCCATGGGACAGAGTTCTTGAGATGATCAATGGTGTAGGATGTTCTTTTGAGACCTTTTCCATATAGTCTACACTTTATTTAGTCTAGTCGCGGTTACTAAATCTGTATAAATATCATGTCCTGTCACATCCTAAACCATCTTCGCCGTCTATCTATCCGTGTGTGCGTGACCATGCGGTGGGAAATCGGGGAGCGAGAGAGAGAGAGAGATCCGGCAGGTCACCGCGGGTTCTGCTCTTTTCCAGGCTATCGGACAGAAGATCTAAAGGCTGCGGCTGCTTTCACCTGCCAGACAGCTGGTGTTCAGTTCAGACAGGCTCCGCTTCCCCCCGGCGGAGGAAGGACACGACCGTATCCCACCTTTTTCAGACAATCGCCTTCAGCCGAGTGCGCTCTCTATAAGCCCCCGTGGGATCCGGGCTCTCTAGGTTTCCTTCCCTTCCTTAATGAAGACCTCGTGGCTCCGTGGCCGGCTTCGTCCCCCTCGACTAGAGGAGCCCCGGCGAGGCACACAGTAGCTTAGCGAGGGACCATTACATCAAGGGGTAGGCTGGCTGGTGAGGAGCAGAGTGTGCACTTCAAAGGGTCTCAGACCTGAGCAGGGGCCTGGCGGCTGCGCACGCCCCCCTCGTACGGCAAACCTTCAGGCATGACCTAACAAGTGGAATGACACAGGTGGAGCTCGCCGGTCTTTGATCACCGCAGTCTCCCTCTAATATGCCGTGAGCCGACCACACCGACTATTTCTGGCGACGTGAATTAAATCAAATCGCTGTGTTTTACGGCTCCGCCGTCTCGCCTTGTTTTATGTGAATATTTTCGCAGCTGGGTCATTTGTATATGAACCCAGCGATTGCTGTTCATTTATTCCCTGGCAAGGGGTTTGAAACCACACCACAGGGTGGGGTAGGCAGGTTATACCTAAGCGTAATAGAATTCCAACAAAGCATTCTATGTCCCGAGAACGGGAATACCGGGAGTGGGAAATGGAAATAAAGGCCTGGAGCTGGTCCCTAAATTCAGGGGGTAAAACTGGTAGACGGCCGGAGACCAGATGACAGGAGGTATGAGATTAATTGTTCCCAGGCGGTGTGTGTGTGTGGGGGGGGGGAGAGGGCCGGGAGGTAGGGGGGTGGGTTGGGCGGGGGGGGGGGCAGCACGGTGTACTGTACCGTCCACCTCTTATGGAGCGGAATATTGTTACAGGAGCCTGGGTCTGAAAGGCAGGAAATTCGCTTGAGAGAAGGCTATAAATCCATTCTCCAGTCGATTTTAAACGCTTTGTATTTTTTGGTGGGTGCAGCGCATTTTATGTACGACTATTATTAGTACTATTAGTCTTATTGTTGTCGAGAGAAAATCAAGAGAACACGGATGAACAGAATAATCCTCTGCTGCAATGGTGGGATGTGTTCCTGATATGATGACTTGATATATTCTATTGATCACTGTCAACTCCATGCCAGTAAATACTGCGTTGCAGTCAGCCACATTCTCCCCTGTGTACATTAAGTGAGTCTCAGGTGTCAGGCTGTTGCTGTATTTCCCGGCTAGATTGCGTTGTTGTGTGCTGAAGATAGCGTACTCAAACAATAGGAGGATCGACGTTTAGAGATCAGACAGGTGAACCCACACAGACACACACACACACACACAGACACGTGCACACACACGCACGCACGCTTATAGACTCTCAAGAGACCCATATGCACACATATGCATGCAAACACATAGTACACACAGGCATACAGACACACATGTGCAGTCTCAGTGGGGCCACCACACTGATTGCTGCTGATATCCCAGGCTGAGGCGCTAATGTTGTTTGCGGGGGGGAGAATAAATATTTAGTTAAGTGCCTGCGCTGGGAGACACAGATTCAATCCCTTGCTCCGGTGGCACTGAACCAGGTCGCTGTTTGGTATTTTGTTTTTGTCTCCGGGTACAATCCTGATTATGCCTTGGAGTGCGTTGGCCCAAACAAAGACAGAGGCTCTTGTGGAGAGAATAACTCTTGCCTTGTTCCCCTCCATCTGCGGGGCGGCCCAGCCACCAGGCAGGAAGGCATTTATATGGAACTGGGTCGATGACACCAGAACCGGGCGGGGAAGGGAGGGCACGGCTCTTGATCCACAGCTGGGATGGCCTGATGGCTGAGGGATACGCTCTGTGATGTAAGTTCCCCAAAATAACGGTGAAAACAAATGTGTTTTTTCAAAAGTAGTTGGGCATAGAATTGTGTTTTCCGTCAGCGATTTTAAAATCACACCCATTTCCCTTTTCATTCTTCCAAACCCAACTCTGCGATTCAGGAAAAGGTGAACACGTGTCACTTGAGAAATAATGTCCCCGCCCTCCCCCTCCCCCGTCCCCAGCGATCTCACAACATCTATCCAAAGTGACGCCTGGTCCACTGACCGATGGCCCATGTTCACGGGGCTTGTAAGCAAAATGGAGACATACGAGCACATTTGTTAGTGAGTTGCGCCCGTGAGAGGAAACGAGGTGCAATGAAGGTCCCTTTTGTTTCTCCTTCCTAATAAAGTGAGACTAACGACCTCAATTATTCAGTAATGTATTTGTAACATCCGTAGTTTGTTGGCGTTGGCGGCCCGCCCGAACCAGCACTGCCGGCAGTCATTACCCCGGACACGACCACAACAACAACCAACCGGTCCCAAGGAGAGAGCCAATAGGAGCGCAGAGACAGCCAGAACCTGACCAATGGCAGCGCCGGAGAACCATGGAAACAGCAGGCAGTATGAGAGGAGGGGAGGCTGGGTCCAGGGCCGGGGTCATGAGATGTATTACCGTTTCTTAATGACGAGTCATGCGTGGATAGTGTTGCTCTCATGTAATCTATGAAGGTGGATGGCCTGCTGGGAGGAGGAGGAGGAGGTGGGGGAGAATGTCCGGCGTGTTTAATATCAGTATCGATTGGCTCCTGCAGTGTTTGAGGTTTAACAGACAGACAGACGGACAGACTCAGCCAGCTGTCCAGACCAAAGCAGTCTGTTGATTAGTAGAAGAGGTATCGCATTGCATATGTTCTTCGCTCTGTGGGGGTCAAAGCTAGTAACAAACACACGTGCAAACGCATAAGCATGCAAGCACACATACACACGTACATGAGCACATTCATTCACAAGCACACACACAAACACACGCAAACAGTTTTGTGTGCATATATATGAGTATGCACGCTCAGACAAGCACATACAAACACAGGCACAAGCACTCACCAAAACACAAACACACACACACACACACACACACACACACACACACACACACACACACACACACACACACACACACACACACACACACACACACACACACACACACACACACACACACACACACACCCAATCCATATGGTAGTTTGTGGTTGTCATTCCTAAAGAACAACGTAGTTCCAACAAGCAGCCTCTATTTGCCGGTATCCAGTATGTGAAAGCAATTCAGACCACAAAGCTATGCTTTCATGAAACATTTGCCTTCTCGGGGTAAAATTGGATTTGGAAAAGTTTGTTCAGTGCCAGCATCCATGACGACTGCCAACTTTGGCAGTTGGACGCCAGTGTTGTTAATCAAGTTCTGCTCAGTAACACCAGTTGTGTCCTGCAGGCGCACTCGCGTTAGAAGTTCTGCTGGGACTTTCAGCCCCATTCCTAAGCCCCTTTTCTGGACGAAGGCGTCAGCTAGTTAGAAGGAATAGATGTGATGAGAACAGCAGGATACCAAGGTCTTGGTGCGACTACAAACGTGTTTCATCTCAACTCTTCACAGCCTTCGCGAGACTTCATCCGACCGCGAACCAGACACACCCAGGCTCTATACACTCCAGTCATCTCTGCTTTCAGACCACATCAGCCTTGGAAGCAGTTTGTGAGAAATACAGCAGCCCGGTCAACTGAAAATAAACAGAGGCAGCTCTAAACTGGGAGCGAGGCGTAATAACGTTAGACTCTGGGCTCCACACTGTTTCCCCATAGACAGGTAATCAGGCTACTCCGTCTTGGGTTACAATGTCAGACACACCAGCAGACATGAGCTGCTCCCCATATGGAAGCACCGCCAGTACAAATATCCTCAACACGCATGCACAGTTACTGCAGCCTCCGTACCTAAGCAATTTTCCTACTCTTTCTTTCTGTCTTTTTTTTTCCACTTTTTCATTCTTTCGGTTTGTCCTTCCTGCCGTCCGTCTGAATTTACTGTATTTCTTTCTGTCTTTCGTTTTGAGTCTCTCTGTCTGTCTTAGTTTTTTTTCTATCTCCTTCTGCTTCCCGCCTCTGTTTAGATTAAACGCGGGCCCTTTGAACGGCCCCGCGGCCGGCTCCTATTACACGCACGGGGGCGGGGCCTCGGCGGCCGCGTTGCAAGGCCGTGAGCAGATTGTAATCAGCTAAGGGCCGCGGCCACTGCAACCCACTCTTAATCGACTTTTCCCCCCCGAGTCGAGTGTAGATGGATATGACTTGAGAGGGAATGCGAAGCAGATCACTTAGGAAAATTCCACGCTGCTCTCGCCAGCAAGAGCCCCACTTCTGAAGGAATGCACACTCACGTCGAACCCCATAGGATCCCTCTGGCTCCCACACACAGCTGCCCCGGTCGGCGTCACGGCCGCCAGGGAGAAGAGCAAGAGGAAGAGAAAGGGGGAATGGATGGATGGACGGCTCCGCCGGTTGCATGGGGCACTGCACTTAGAGGCAAGAGGGGAGGGGCCGGGTCGTAGGAAATGGGTGGGAGTCAGACATGATGCACCGGGAAAAGAATGAAGCCGAAGGAGAGGAACCCACAGGAGAGCAGGAGGTTGGAGGTAAAGGGAGACAGGTTGATGGATGGCTGAAAGCAGACAGATATGGAGGTGTTAAAATGTGAGCGAGTGGGTGAGATAGAAAATGGATGTGGGCCAAAGTGATGAAAAAGTAAAAGACAGGTGAGGGAAGATGAGAGGGTTGAAGTAGGGAGGCGTTGGATCCCTGAGATAGCCCAGGACCATCCATCTTGTCAAATATATTGGTGAATCATGAAGATCATGAAGCCAGAAACACACAAAAAACCCACCTATGTTATTATTGTGTCATTCTGAGTGAAGGTTCTTTTTTTTTCTCCCGCTCCTTCATTGTGAGTGTGCCGGGGAAGAGTGTTTGTCCTTTGGATCAACTCTGTGTGGTTTACAGATCCTTGTTTGAAAAACAGTGGTATACCACAAGCAGAGGACATGCAACATTCGCTAAAAGGGAGCTTATCCCCCGCCTGCAGGGTAATTGGGAAATTGGTGTGAAAGCCTAAGTAATCGTCATTCTTACCCCCCACCCCCTGGCACCCGTAAGATCCAAACAGTCGGCTGCGACGTTGGAAATCTATGACAGGCGGGGACAAGTGTCATGTTTATACGTTTATCACCAGTCCCCGTCGCCTTAATGGCCTTCCAGATGCACTGGGTAATGCGCTCTGCGATGATGCCTTGTTTGGTGCAGGGGGGGATTCTCACAGTTTGTTTGTTCTGTTCCAACATCTGGAGTACAGTGACGACTTTGGATATCCATCAATCTGGAGATCTGAGGATTCCTTGGTTTTAGTTACTATGCGGTTGGCCAGATGTTACCGACTTACGTCTTTAACAACACCTATGGGGGCGGGAGGAGTCACTTCTCAGAGAACCATAAGCAGGGGTTTTAACATCTCAGTGGTTTTGCTGTATCTGCGGCTGTATTAGTGTTCATGAGCTACTATCCCCGCTGTGTCCCCTACACCTCTTCATAGGCCCCAGAGCGTCTTCTTCTTATTCTCTTATTCTCTTTATCTTAATCCCCAGGTGAAAGATATAGTGTCTCCTGTGGGAGTTTTACTGTAAGGTAGCAGGCCTGTGACGCTGCAGCTAAGAAGTTCCCAGGTCTCTAGCCTGGCCACAGAGCACACTCTCCGGACGGAGAGACGGATCTCTCCGTCCGGCCTGCACGGCGGGAAAAAGGGTTGAGGGGTGGGGGAGAAAAAAAGAGGGGGGGTGGGGGGGCGGGGGGAAGAGAGTGGGGCCCACTGGTCCACCAGCATCCCTGTGTTGAATATGAAAATATATTATGGCATAATGTGTTCAGTATGCAAGCCTGAAGGAAACCATATGAGAAAGGTTCTCGGACAAAGAGCCCTCTGTGTTCCGTCTGCTGCAGCTACGAGCACCGAATCCCCCCCCCCCCCCCCCCCCACCACCTCACCCCAGCCTACCCCAGCCCTCCCCTCCCCATCCCCTCTGTCCGCCTCAATTGAAAGGGAGAGGGGAGAAAGAGAGACGGCAAGGGAGAGAGACAGAGCGGGAGGAAGAGGTTACCGGGAAAAAAAAGAAAGGAAAAAGGGGGAGGTGTGTGAAAGAGTCTGAGAGGGCTGAGGAGAGAAGGGGGCTGTGCGCGTTAACCGCATCTCCCAGCAGCCAGATCCACCGGAGCACAGGTGAGAGAGGCACATGACGCGCCACCGCCTTCGCATGTCCCGGGGAACGGAATAACGGACATCCGCGTCTCGCCGCGAAACCGCCTCGGCTGCCCGCACGAAACTTTGCAGCTGGAACTCCCCTGCACTCCATTATCTTTATCTTTTTGGGGGTAAGAGAACTATCTTTGTTTTGAGGGGCGCACAGGAAAATGCGAGCGAGTTAAATAAGACAGGAAGAGAGGGGGGGGGGGGGGGGAATCTCTGAAAACCCCTTTTGTTGAAGTAGATGACAAACATCTGTGGCTCTTGTTGCACTCCACAGACAGAACCCGGACTTGCAGATGGGAATAGAGTGCTACAGCAGCGCTGTGGTCTCTGATAGCCTATAGCCTATTGTTCTTCTGACTGCTCAATGCCCGTAGTGTAACCTTAGTGTCTTCAGACATACACACAAACACAGTGCGTAACACTAGAAGCTGTGTCCAATGACAGAGCCGGCTGTGACGCCTATCGTGTTGCATGGATAAGTAATTGCTTCCTGTTTACACAACAGGTGAAAGCCCTGAACATTTTTAGCAGGGGAGACGACAGGAGATTTTGTTCACCATAAGTTGTGGGTAGCTCAATGAAGATACTCATAACATGACTTTGGGTTTGAGTCGATGCAAGCCGAAATAACGATTTGTCATCCCAACCTATTCATCGGTTTGCTTCTTTGATGCATTGCCTCAGGCCTTGTGAGCATTTAAGAGTTAGATTCAGTGGGTTCCTTCCTCTTGCCATCGGCTGTCCCACACCTACTCTTAACCTTCATCCTTTATCTTCGAAGTTGCCAAACTCTAACTTGCATCAGATAAGGTGGAATGCAATCTGTATTTTTCTTGTGAAAGGAAGATGAGATCAGCATAAATAATTAAAGACAAAAGCCAATGACAATCTTGCCTTTCAGGTTTTTGCCGTGGTGAGATGTTCCCTGGTAGTGAGCCTGTTGTTACTCTCATTGGAGGTTGTGCATGGAGGTGTTTTGGATGTCTGTCATCGGCTGGCACAAGCCGGGGCACGCCGTCTGGGACAGGCTCCTGATGACTTCTGAACCCAGGAATGTCCATTTTAAAAGCAGTGCCTTAAAAACTGCTTCAATAAAGAACCTTTGTATCATTCAGAGAGAAAAAGAACGAGACTGAGAAAGAGCGAGAGAGAGATGGGTAGAGAGATAGAAAGAGCGAGCGAGAGTGGGTGGGCTGTGAAAAGA